>NW_010522470.1:65946-83264 GCF_000687285.1 Phaethon lepturus
TCCCTGACAGCACTTCCTTCAACACAGCTATAAATCCTGTTAGGTGAGGTTACCAGCTTGAATGAAGAAAAACGTGTTCTTATACACATTTCCAAGTGTCACCACAGGCAAAGCATTTATATGGCAGGCATTTGGGTGATCTGCAGGAAAAGAAACTATGTCAGTTATGAATACTTCTGCAAAAAAACTGTCAGACCATTACAGGCCACAGAGCAGTACTCCATTGTTACTGCAAAGCTATGAGGTGTGATGACAGCAACTATCAGTTGCTGTTGCTAAAATTCAACTTAATGGTCATTTTGCCCTGGGAAGCCGAACATTTTTGGAGTCAGAAGCAAGCCTAGAGCAGGTGCCACATGAAAAAAGGTAAAGCATTAGTGTTAATATTATTATTTTCTTGAAGGAACACGTCTTGTAAATTACAGGCGATCAAGTAATTTTCACTGAAAGAAATGTCACTCTTAGCTTTAAAAAATATCATAGACGCTTTACCTAATAGTACCCTTTTAAAATGTAATACAACTTAGCCTATTTTCACCACTTTCCGATGGAAGCAATGAGTCAAAATCTGTCTGAATAGTTGCTCTTTGGACAGTGACACATTAACTTTTTTGCACTGCTGCTATTTACAATATCCAGTTTCAGATTCCTTCCTGTCCTTTGAAAACAACACACAACTAGAAAGCACCACCCCCCCGCCCCAATACGTATACATTTAGTAGTGAGGCCACCTTTGGGTTTTAATAGTAATTACTGTCTACGTTTAAGAGTTTGCTCTGCATAAACATCTTTGTGTCTTTTTTCTTTGCTTCGTTAGAAAGTTGTCTAAGACATTAAATGCTCATTACACTGAAATATTAGTGTGTTCTGTAAGCACTTACAATACTGGTCTCCTGTGTGTGTCTCCTGCACATTTGGACGCACTGCTGCCAACAGTGCATTTAATACGTAGTAGCTTCACTCACCCTTGATAATTTTTCCTTGGCATTTTTTCAGTGTGCATTTGTGTTACGTTCCTTCTTTAATAGATTCTCACAAGGAATTTTTCCTAGAACCAGAGGACAGAAGCAGAGGAACTCTGTAAAATACCACATAGCAGGAACTTTCTAATAAAACTGAGCAGTCACATGTCAAACTGCAAAATTATGTTGCATGTTGAAGAGACTAGTAGTGTATTCCTTCTGACTCTAGTCACATTTGCTTGCTAATCCATTCCTTTTCTGATATTCCAGTCTCCTGAGCAGGATAAAACCCAATCTTTTTAAAATCCTCCCTGCTAGAAAATGGTGTTCTCTTTGTCCTTGCAGATAAATGAGTTCTCCCTACAATGAATTATTCTTCAGATTAGCTTCTCTGCAATTTTACATTCATTTCTGGGCCAGTAACATGTTTCCAGTATATCAATTTCAAGGTCTGAAGCCTCATCATTCTGTAAGGCCAGAGACTGTATTGCATCATGGGGAAGAACAGAGCTGGAGTTTCTGAAGGGGACATATAATATTTGTAAGAATTTTGAAAATATCAGACTACAGTCCTTGATCAATATAGAAATGTCACTTTGGAAGAGGTTTCATGCATCTTTCTAACCTTAATTTCTTGGGTTAATGAAAACTGATATGTCTAGCTGCATGTGTGAAAGGACACAAAATCTGAATATTTTAAGCATGAAAAATATTTGTAAAACATCTAAAATAATTTTTCTGTAATCTATGTAGCATATGTATAACAACTTAAATTTATTTGGCAGACTGAGATTTCCTCCACAGGCTTCAAAACTTTGTTTCCAAAACCTCTGAAGGTAGAATTTCTCAGTGTGCACTTATTTGGCAAAATTTCTGCCATGACAAAAATCTAACCTATGCCTAACATAAAAGGAGTTCTTCATTGAAAGATGACAAGACAAAAAACCTCAAAACATACTGAGTCGGTATTTTCAAATGTCATTTATGTATAGTATTTGCTTCATTCTAATTTTTTTAAGTAAAAAACAGCAATTGGCCACACATGTTAATGTAGATAATATGCCTGATAATAAGGATAAAACTGTCTTATAAGTAATTTGCTTTCAAAATCATGCACTCCAGGATCTTTTATCAGGATAATCTTCTGAAATTCAGATGGGTACTAATTTAATAGGCTGCTATTTTTAAATCTAGTTAAAACTTTTGCTAGTGTCCATCTTTACTGTGCATATTCTGTACCAGAGTGACTCAAGTCCCAGGGAAAGTGCTAATAATTACACCTAGCCACATCACATTGTGGGGAAAGTAGATACTGGTGGAGCTCAAATTAAGATTTATGACATCTAGAAAGACATTCCTATCGCTATAAAATTTGCAAAACATTCCTGGCTATCCGCATGCAGCACAACATCATTGATGACACCTCATGGAACAAAAATAGTGTAACTGAAGGAATATCACTGCAAATGTATATCCCCTGGAGAAGCTTCTGCTGAATCATATTATGAGCTGTATATTGAAACAAATGCAAAGCAAGGACCTTCCCAGTCACAGCATGTTACTGGAAATTCAGGGTCAGAAGAATGTAATTGTGCTTTGTAAGGGCAAGTAGTGAAAGATGCCTTAACTGCACATACTGCACCTGCTGTTCTCTTTTCAAGTGAGATATACAGGAAGGCAAGACAGCATTCAGATAAATACCTTCTTTTGGAACTCAAATGCATTAAAACATGCAAAATCTGGAAAAGCACTTTGGGATATATACCTTCAGGTAAGTTGAGGAGGATACTGGGATTTTGCTGAATGAAATTCTTGACAAGAAACCAGAGTTGCAAAGCCAGCTCTGCCATCTCTTATATGAGTGTGGGATGTGCAGGAACTTGGAGCATAACTGGCTTTCAGCAAGCTGCAGTGTGGCTCTCTCCAAGCACTGTACTGGGAAGCTCTCCAAGGGATATTGACTTCTGGTTTTCTGGATCCAGGAAATAGTACTGTCAAATCCTGAGGGCTAAAAATAATCCTTATTTAATTAAGAATTTTGATTAACTGAGTTTGGGTAAACAGGATGGTAAAGTAACCAAAATATCTTGAAAGCAAAATATGGGAACTGAGAGGCATGTCCCTGTCCATCCACTTGTCAGTAAAGATATATTCTTTGTCTCCCTGCCCTTGCGGCTGCTGGGGATAAAACATGCAGCCTCCTGGCTGTGCAGGGATTAGTGTGAGCAGAGCTGGGAGAAGGCTTTGGTAGAATTCATGAAAGGCATCTGTCAGCAGTGTTTTTATTAACTTTATTAATTTATTAGCATTAACTGTGCTACCAGCTGTGTTAGAAGAAAAAAACAAACCTTCATAATGGATCTGCTTGGGATGGAGTTAATTTTCTTCATAGCAGCCTGTAGCACACTGTGTTTTGGATTTGTGTTGACAATGGTGTTGGTAACACACCAATGTTTTAGCTGTTGCTAAACAGTGTTTGCATGGTGTCAAGGCCTTTTCTTTTTCCCACTGTCCACTCCCCAGCAAGAAGGCAGGGGGAGGGCAAAGAGGTTGGGAGAGGACACAGCCAGGACACCTGACCCAAGATGGCCAAAGGGCTATTCCGTACCATATGATGTCATGCTCACCTATAAAAGCTTGGAGAAAGACAGAAGAAGGGGGAATGTCTGTGGCTATGGCATTTGCCTTCCCAAGTAACCATTGCTTACTGGAAAGGGCTGAACATTTGCCTGCTAATGGAAAGTAGTGAATGAATTCCTTATTTTGCTTTGCTTGCGTGTGCTGTTTTGCTTTACTTCTTATTAAACTGCCTTTATCTCGACCCATGAACTTTTCTTGCTTTTGCCCCTACAATTCTCACTCTCTCATTCCACTTGAGGGACTAAGCAAGAGACTGGGTTGGGGTGTACCTCCTAGTTGGGGTCAATCCACCACAACCTTGCAATGAGGCCCTCATGAGAATTTTTCCCCCCACCTCTCCCTCCAAATCTTCACCTTTAAATGCTTTTCCCTTTTAACTTATACAAAAAATGCTCGAGACACTCAATAACTGACCAAAGTAAGAAACATGTAAGTATGCAGTTGCACGCTTAAATCAAGTGCAAAGGAGGCACTCAGAAATGAAGACTGGCATCTCTTGAGTGAGCTGCTCATTTGATTCTGAAACAATATTTTTCCAAATGTTATTTAATACGAGTGATGTAACTGCTCTGTTTGTGTGACTGATCTCTTGGAACACTACGCCAAAGGCTGTCCTCGGTCACAGCCATGCAGCCGCATTGATTTCAGTGCGACTGCACAGCCAGAAGCTCACCTCGGTGGTGTACCTTCCTCCACTGCAGAATCACCCACTGTTTTTGCCATCATAGTCACTGCTTGCGTAACTAATGCAACAGTGTATAGGTGATTCTGTTCTCCAGCCTGTACAAAGGCACGTTGTTGTGAGCCCATGCCAGGTCATCCTGGGAGGGCTTCCTCCTAAACTACTTACTTTGCTTCCTCACTCATTAGCTTATCAGAATCCTCTTCAAAATTTATCAGATAAAATGTTATTATTATTTTGCTTTACAACAGTGTGAAAATAATTAATTTAGAATGGCAATGATGGAGAAATGTTTGAGGTACTACTAAAGTTCTCTATCAAAATTAAGGGTGGATTTTTGGAAGAGCTTAGTGTTGAGCGAATTCTGATCCCACAGCTACTCTCTCTGTATATCAAATCCAGATGAGACCATTATGGTGCAAGTAGAGCCACAAACTTCTGTCTTCAGCTTCCAGCTGCTGGATTCCATCAGAGGCTTGAAGTTATCCAGCAAGGTTAACTGATCAGGGACCTTGCCAACTAAGGGAAAAGGGGAAGCCATAAACCAAAATATCCAGAGACACAGTCCTGACAAAACAAACATGGAGACAATGACAAGGAACAAACCTTGCCAGTCATACTAACTGATGAATAAATACTAATTGACTATCAGGAAACTACAGGCCTGGACTGTAGTTTCTGACTGTAAAGATCAGCCTGGACTTTACAACTGATAAGACTGAAAACCAGGAGAAACTGCAGACACTGCGATGGGAGGGGTTGGGGAATTGTTAGAGCTGTACAAACCCAGGGGGACGTACAGGGGAAAGAGGGAGGAAGGAAAAACGAAGCGGGGGAGGTAGACAGAAAAGGGTATAAAAGGGGCCCGTTGTGTGTAAAACGGGGCTGGTCAGTATGCAGGTCTGTCTGAGCCCTGCACCTGATCACCACAGTCTGTCCTACCTTCTTATTAAATTAAATTATGTCTCTGCATAATCTCAATGTTTATCCTATGTGTATGTTTGCTGCAAGAATTAAGAGCCAGCTACAGATGAGAAGTGTGGTGTCAGCTACTGAAGTGAGTGAGGGTCCCTAACCGGATGGGCCACAGCTCTCTGGTCCTACAGACTTTGTGCCCAGAGTGCCAGCTACTGGGGGGACTAGTGTGAGTGGGCTGGATGCCAGCTACTGGAATCAGATCAGGGTGTAAGCACTCCTGGCATGTGGTGTCAGCTACTGCAGTGAGTGCAGTCTCAGCTGGAGCAAATAGGGGTCTTGGCCACCAGCCACTGGGGTGGGAATGCTCTGTGTCCTGTAAATCAGCTTCTGGGAGGGATTGGCATGAGTGAGGAGGGTGAGGGACTCAACACCACCATCTGGACCAGAACTGCAGGTCACAGCCCGTGTACCTGGTGCCTTCTGCTACTGAGGGTGACTGGTATCTTCCCCAAACCTGGGGTACGTGGAGCAGGGGCTGTATTCACTAGGAAACTTCAAGCTGGACTAGCTGGTGAGCAGGGTGGCTTCAGGTCTGGGATGGGAGTATCGGGCAGACCTGTGCTACTATGCCCAAAGGGACTTGCAAGTGTGGAGTGTGGGATAAGTGTGTGAGTGTGTGCATGTTTGCTGGTGAGCATCAAGCTGGACTAGCCGGCAAGGAGTGTACCCACGAAGCAGGTAAAAGGGCCCAACATCTGGGCAGGGGTACCAGCTGAAGCAGAAGAGTAAAGGGGAGGGGACTTGGCTGTCTATTTTGTTTTATGTGATTCCCATACGTGGGTGCTGTTGAAGGCAGCACCATGTCTGTGGCAGTCTGTGTGACTGGTAGTGTCAGTGTCCCTTGTGTGTGTTCCTGTGTGTGTGCCTCTGGGATATCTCCTCAGCTTCACTACTGGTTGAACATGTGAACTGGAAAGTAACCCCGCATCCCTCAGCTTGGGCAGAAGCTCCAGGTCCACAGGCATGCTGGGCTGGGCTGCAACAGCTGGGCAGGAGAGGTCCTGGGCTGGAGAGGGTGGAGGTGGTGGCTACATCTCATAAGAACCCTTAACAGAATCTACCACCACTAAAAGGACAAACACACCTTCCTTTCCAGGGAGGGATGAACACAGTTGTGCTCCACAGATAGATGTGCAAGTTGCCCTATGTGCAAATGTGGGCTGAATAGGCCCCTGCTCCAAGAAATGCATTGATTCTTAGGGAGGGTGACATCAGCCCCTGCTCCAGGAAGACACATCTATTAATTCCCAGGGAGGGCCAAATAGGCAGGTGCTATTCTCCAGGGGCCTACTTGCAGGGATCTGCTTTGCCCATGCCCCAAAAAGAGACACACATTGATTCACAGGGAGGGCTGGAGAGGCTCCACAGAGACACCCGTTACTTCCTAGGGAGCGTTCCACAGACCCACACTTTTGTAATAGGCATGTATTGATTCCCAGATATGGCTAAATAAGCCCTTGCTGCAAGGAGGCACGTGCAGTAATCCCTGGGGAGGCCTCCTCTCCAAGGACATACAGATGTGTTATTTCCTAGGGAGGGCTGAAGACATGCCTTGATTCCCAGGTGCCATTTGCTGCCACGAGCAGAACAGGTCCCGGATCCAAGGAGAGATGTGCAGTAATTCCTATGGAGGCCTCCGCTCTAATGACAGACACACGTTAATTGTAAGGGAGGGTTGAACAGGCACCCGCAAAAAATGATAGGCAGGTGCTGATTGCTAGCACAGGCTGAACGGGTCCTGCTGCAAGGAGAGATGCGCGTTGATCCCCAGGGAGGGGGGATGCGCCCTGCTCCCATAGATAGGCAGCCCCTATACATACACATGGGCTGGGCAGGCCCCTGCTCCAAGACATACATTTGGTCTCAGGTATGTGCACAGTCAACTACATATCTGGGAATGCTGAAAAGGGCATCCTCTCTGCTCTGTATGAAAAGCCCAAAGAGCAGCATCCAGAAAGCGTAACTGTTCCTCCTCTGATCACTGCAGCAAAAAGGTCTCTGTCTGTCTTGCTAGCTGAACTGAACAAGATGAAGGAGATCATAATGAGGTATGTGGGCGAAGATTATTCTTCTGCCCAGGGACAAATGTAAGATGAGACAAATAACACTACAGTCAGACTCCTACAGTGTCACTGGTGTAGTCTGTGCATATTGGGCAACTTGTTCCTGTACAGGACGAGGAAGATGCCTGGCAGTGTGCTCAGGCGGTTTCTGTGGAAGACAACAGAACAGGGCAAGGAAAGGGAGGCATTAGTTCCCAGGGAGGGTTGAACAGGCTCCCACTCCACAGACAGGCAGATGCTATTTGCTAGCACAGGCTGAATAGGCCCCTGCACTAAGGAGAGACACGTAATTCCTAGGAGGGGCCAAACAGGCCCATGCCCCAGGGACAGACACCCATCGATTTCCAGTGAAGACTAAAGAGGCCCTCGCTCCACAGAGAGATGGTTCTGCAGGGCCTGGGGCCAGCGCCTAGCCAGGCCTCCGAGGGGCCCGTGCCAGACGGCACCTGCTGGAGCCTCGCTGGGCTCCTCTGATGTGACAGGACGTTTCATGAGAACTGGCGGAAGAGAGGGGTACCTGTGCAGGGCCTCCAGCTCTTGCATTTTAAGGTTAACTTATAGCAAACCCCGTTTGTATTATGAGGGCTGGTGGGCTCAGCTGTGTCCTGGAACCGGCTGCGTCAGACACTGGCAGAACCTTCCTCGTCCTCACAGAGGCCGCCCTGCAGCCCCTCCTGCTGCCAGCACCTTGCCACCAACACCCAGTGCAGTCATAAACAGACATGGAGCCCCAAACTCTTAAATTCATTTATATGGCATTGCCAAACAATAATATTTCAAGCTCCTTTGTGGTAACCACTGTATAAAACCCTGAAAACCTCCTACCTTAAAAAATGAGGCTAGAAGGAGTGGGATGCAAGCAACAAAGCTGAGGAGCAAAGTGAATTTCAAAGGTGTTTAAGAGGTGTTTGCAGCAAGTTTACACGCCATCAGTTACTGTTATCACAGTATGCCACCACTCTCAAGACTATGTCTCTTTGGATTCTTTCATCTTCCTGCCTCCTTACATCATACCAATGCAGTCTCATTTTCTGCTTCCCTGGATTCAACCTGCAGTTAGTCATCCATGTGAGGTACAATGCCGTTGTATTTTTCATCTCTCTCCCGTCTTCCTTTTTCAAAGCTTTTCAATTGCGTGAGGATCCTATTTCAGAAATCTTGTTTTTTTCTTGGCAAAATCTGATATTTCCCTCTCCTTGATAAGTAATATGTGCCATTACTATACCCAGCCATCTCCCCAAAATGTCATTTCTAAATACACCTGAATGGTTTAGTGCACAGTCTGCAAATGAAAGACCAATTTTATAAATACCTTGATTTTTTTCAGCCTTTATCTGTCACACCATATGTTCTCAGTAGCTTTAATGACCTGTTGGAAGCAGAAAGCAGAAGGCTAAAAAACAACAGTGAGGAGAAAAGTTTAGTAAATACACAGTTCAAAGCCCATTTCATCTAAGACCATACATTAGCATCTAATATCCACCTTAAAATCCATGAGACACAATTTAAGTGATGGATACTTGTATCATCTTCATGGCTAGACTTCTTGTGCATCCAGTTATGCACAATAGCAGAGACCAGTGTCATCAGGAAGCCAGTTAATAGAATCTTGATGTAGTCATAGGCTAGGACATTGAGTGGAACAGGCTGGAGGCTACTTTCATAAACTACCAGCACATTATACCTACACAAGATCAGTTGCTTCAGCCCCTTCTCAGTCCTGACAGTTTGCTCCAAGAGGTATGAGGGGCAGAAGAGTATTGGCACTGGCAATGCTGACTGTATGCATCAGAGCAGCCAGCACCAGCCTCAGGGCCTTTCTTCCTGAGAGGAGTGATGTGATCCTCTATATAGTGGGATCTTAAAGATGAGATATGATTTTGTCACTTTGTCATCAAATCAATTTGATCAGGTTTTACTGGACTTTTGACTGGCTTACTGCCTGCAGGATTCCTCAAGGGCACTCTCTTCCTCTCTCTGCTGTCGTCTGGGCAAGTTGGGATTTCCACAAACCTAGCTTGAATTCTGAAGAAATTAGATGCTGACTTTCAGTGAAAGTCACTGTAGACTAGGCCCAAGAGACCTTGTTCTCAGAGAATGAAGTGAACTGAAAACTAGATGAGGGTGTTGGGAGGAGGGAGATGAAATGAGCTTGCATGGGAAGCAGAGGATGAAAATAATAACTCCGTTAAGTTCATTGTTCAAAAATACTTGACGATTTCAGTCAATTCAATCAACTTCAACTGCCTGAAATCTGGATATCTAGTCTTAGTAAAACATCTATGTTAGTGTCCTGGTTTTGTCTTGGATAGAGTTAGTTTTCTTCCTTATAGCTGGTACAGTGCTGTGTTTTGCGTTTAGGATGAAAGTAATGTTGAAAACACACTGATATTTTTAGTTGTTGCTAAACAGTCGAGGACTGTCCAGCTTCTTATGCTCTGCCCTGCCAGCGAGAAGGCTGTGGGTGCACGGGGAGCTGGGAGGGGACACAGCCAGGACAGCTGACCCAGGCTGGCCAAAGGGATATTCCATGTCATATGACATCATGCTCAGTATATAAACTGGGGGAGTTGGCCAGGGAGGGCCACTGCTCAGGAACCAGCTGGTCATTGGTCGTCAGGTGGTGAGCAATTGCATTGTGCATCACTTATTTTGTATACCCTTTTATCATTATTATTATTATTATTCCTTCGTTTTCTGTCCTATTAAAGTGTCTTTATTTCAACCCACAAATTTAACTTTTAATTTCCCTTCTGTTGTGAGGTTGCTGAGGGTCAAAGAACAACACTACCACAACAGTGCACTGGCAGCAATATCATACCAACCAAGACTCCCTGATCCCCATCCATAAGCTGATTCATTGACTGGAGACCCAAGGAGTGATCAGTAAGATTCACTCACCCTTTAACAGCTCCATATGGCGTGTGAAGTCTAACAGAGAGTGGAGACACAGCAGACTATTGTGGCCTGAATGAAATCATGCCACTGCTGAGTGCTGCCATGCTGGACATGCTAGAACTTCAATATGAACTGGAGTCAAAGGCAGCCAAGTGGTATGCCACTATTGATAGCCTCCTTTATCCCCATCCATAAGCTGATTCATTGACTGGAGACCCAAGGAGTGATCAGTAAGATTCACTCACCCTTTAACAGCTCCATATGGCGTGTGAAGTCTAACAGAGAGTGGAGACACAGCAGACTATTGTGGCCTGAATGAAATCATGCCACTGCTGAGTGCTGCCATGCTGGACATGCTAGAACTTCAATATGAACTGGAGTCAAAGGCAGCCAAGTGGTATGCCACTATTGATATCACTAACATGTTTTTGTCAATCGCTTTGGCAACAGAGTGCAGGCCACATTTTTCTTTCTCTTGGAGGGGCATCCAGTACACCTGGAACCAACTGCCCCAGGGATGGAAACACAGCCCTGCCACTTGCCATGGACTGATCCAAGCTGCACTGGAACAAGGTGAAGCCCCAGAACACCTGCGATACATTGATGACATCATCGCATGGGACAACATAGCAGAAGTAGTTTTTGAGAAAGGGAAGAAAGTAGTCCAGATCCTTCTGAAAGCCAGTTTTGCCATAAAACAAAGTAAGGTAAAGGGACCTGCACAGGAGATCCAGTCTTTAGGAATAAAATGGCAAGATGGACGTCATCAGATCCCAATGGATATGATCAACAAAATAACAGCCATGTCCCCAACAACTAGTGAAAAAGAAACACAAGCTTCCTTAGGCATCATGGGGTTTTGGCAAAATGGCAGAATACTGGTAGAAAGTATCAAGGGAGACCTGAGGTTGACCCCTAGGGTTTTGGATATAGTTCGGGATACAGAGGATCCAAGGTCAGCTATACCCCAATGGAAAAAGAGATATAGGCAGCATATGAAGGGGTTCGATCTGCTTCAGAAGTGATTGGTACTGAAGCACAGCTCCTCCTGGCACTTCAGCTGCCGGTACTGGGCTGGATGTTCAAAGGGAGGGTCCCCTCTACACATCATGCAACTGATGCTACATGGAGTAAGTAGGTTGCACCGATCACACAGCAGGCTTGAACAGGAAACCCCAGTTGCCCAGGAATCATGGAATTGATCATGACCTGTCCAGAAGGCAAAAATTTTGAAATATTACCAGAGGAGCAGGTGCGCTGAAGAGTCTCCACTGTATAATAAACTGCCAGAAAATGAGAAGCAATATGCCCTGTTCACTGATGGGTCCTGTTGTATTGTGGGAAAGCATTGGAGGTGGAAGGCTGCTGTGTGGAGTCCTACATGACAAGTCATAGAAAATGCTGAAGGAGAAGGTGAATTGAGCCAATTTGCAGAGGTGAAGACCATCCAGCTGGCTTTAGACATTGCTGACCAAGAAAAGCGGCCAGTGTTGTGTCTCTATACTGACTGATGGATGGTGGCAAACACCCTCTGGGGGTGGCTACAGCAATGGAAGCAGAGCAACTAGCAGCACAGAGGTAAATTGACCTGGGCTGCTGCATTATGGCAAGATATTGCTATCCATCTAGAGAAACTGGTTGTAAAAGTACATCACGTAGATGCTCACATAGCCAAGATGTGGGACACTGAAGAACATCAAAACAACCATCGAGTGGATGAGGCTGCTAAGATTGAAGTGACTCAGTTGGATCTGGACTGGCAACATAAGGGTGAACTATTTATAGCTTGGTTGTCCCACGACACTTCAGACCATCAGGGAAGAGATGAAACATATAGATGAGCTTGTGATCGACAGGTGGACTTGACCATGGACACTATTGCATGGGTTATCCATGAATGTGAAACATGCACTGGAATTAAGCAAGCCAAGCGGTTAAAGCATCTCTGGTATGGTGGACGATGGCTGAAATATAAATATGGGGAGGCCTGGCAGACTGACTATATCACACTCCCACAAACTTGCCAAGGCAAGTGCTGTGTGCTTACAATGGTGGAAGCAACCACCGGTTAACTGGAAACATATCCCATGCCCCATGTTATCACCTGGAACATTATCCTGGGCCTTGAAAAGCAAGTCTTATGGTGACGTGGCACCCCAGGAAGAATTGAGTAAGACAATGGGACTCATCTCAAAAGCAACTTCATAGACACCTGGGCCAAAGAGCACAGCATTGAGTGAGTATATCACATCCCCTATCATGCATCAGTCTCTGGGAAAATTGAATGATACAATGGACTGTTAAGGACTACAGTGAGAGCAATGGGTGCCAGGACATTTAAACATTGGGAAAAGCATTTGAGAAAAGCCACCTGGTTAGTCAACACTAGGGGATCTGCCAATTGAGCTGGCCCTACCCAATCAAAACTCTTATGTACTGTAGAAGGGGAGACAGTCCCTGTGATGCACGTAAAAAAATATGATGGGGAAGACAGTCTGGGCTATTCCTGCCTTGGGCAAAGGCAAACCCATTCGTGGGATTGCTTTTGCTCAAGGGCCTGGGTGTGGGAGGATGGGGAAGTCCAGTTTCTCATGCTATGGCCTGCCAGTGAGAAGGCTGGGGGTGCACAGGAAGCTGGGAGGGGACACAGCCAGGACAGATGACCCAAACTGGACAAAGGGATATTCGACACCATATGATGTCATGCTCAGTATATAAACTGGAGGAGTTGGCTAGGGAGAGCTGCTGCTTGGGAAATAACTGGGCATTGGGTGGGAGACGGTGAGTAATTCCATAGTGCATCACTTATTTTGTATATCCTTTTATTATCGTCATTGTTGTTGTTGTTGTTATTATTCCTTTTCTGTCCTATTAACCGTCTTTATTTCAACCCACAAATATCCCGCCCCTGATTCTGACCCTCATCCCACTGGTGGGGGGGAGTGAGAAAACAGCTGTGTGGTGTTTAGTTGCCTGCCAGGTTAAATGACAATGGATTGATACTTAAACTAGGTGTCTACCATTTCACTTTTCAGAGCACCATGGATGTCTCACTGAGACTGGACACATCACTTCTAGGAATTAGCTGTAAGATGGGAAGAAATATGTCCTTGGAGGACAATAAGGATAGAGAATCTGCTCTGGGCTGGGTTGGGAAGTCAAATCTTATAAGGTAAAGGTCTGGTGGCAGATATTGTCTGTGTTTCCCTCATACTATGCTTCACAACTGTGGATAATAGGCAACAACACTCCAAACGGTTCCAAGCTGATTCATGTCAACAAATGAAGCACAGAAATCCAGCTCATGACCCAGATGGACCAAGTCTCCAGGGATACTGCTCAGAGCTCTTTACTCATTTCTGCCCTCAGTCTTCCCCTACCAAGGAATCACAAAATCGTTAAGGTTGGAAAAGACCTTTAAGATCAAGTCCAACCATCAACCCAACACCACCATGCACTCTAAACCCTGTCCTGAAGTGTCACGTCTATACGTTTTTTGAACGCTTCCAGTGGTGGTGACTCCACCACCTCCCTGGGCAGCCTGTTCCAATGCTTGACCACTCAGTGAAAAAATTTTTCCTAATATCTAATCTAAACCTCCCCTGGAGCAACTTGAGGCAGTTTCTTCTCGTTCTATCCTGTCCATCCAGACAGTTTTTTACCCAGTGAAGAGTACATCCATCTAAGCCACAAGCCGCCAGTTTCTCCAGGAGAATGCTGTGGGAGACAAGAGTCAAAGGCTTTACTGAAGTCCAGGTAGACAACATCCACAGCCTTTCCCTCATCCACTAGGTGGGTCACCTGGTCATACAAGGAGATCAGGTTGGTCAAGCAGGACCTGCCTTTCATGAACTGTGCTGGCTGGACCTGATCCCTTGGGTGTCCTGCACATGCCCTGTGAGCACCCTCAAGGTGAACCTCTCCATAATCTTCCCTGGTACAGAGGTCAGGCTGACAGGCCTGTAGTTTCTGGGATCCTCCTTCCGGCCTTTCTTGTAGATGGGCGTCACATTGGCAAGCCTCCAGTCATCTGGGACCTCCCCTGTTAACCAGGACTGCTGATAAATGATGGAGAGTGGCTTGGCAAGCTCCTCCACCAGCTCCCTCAGTACTATTGGGTGGATCCCATCAGGCCCCATAGAATTGTGAGTGTCCAGGTGGTGTAGCAGGTGCTACAACTGCATCCTCCTGGATTATGAGGAGTTTATTGTGCTCTCCACCTGTCTTCCAGCTCAGGAAGCTGAATACCCTGAAGATACCTCATCTGGCTATTAAAGACTGAGGCAAAGAAGGCATTAAGTACTTCAGCCTTGTCCTCATCCTTGGTGACAATGCTGCCCCCTCTCCCCCAGCATCCAATAAGGGATGGAGATTCTCCTTGCATCTCCTTTTGTTGCCAATATATTTGTAAAAACATTTTCTGTTAACCCTTATGACGGTGGACAGATTGAGCTCTAGCTGGGCTTTTGCCTTTCTAGTTTTGTCTCTGCATGACCTAATACTTTCATATTTGGACTAGATGATAGTTTGGAAGGTTCTGTGGTGGTGGTTCTGTGATGGTGACTAAGTCACAGCTGTCCCGCTGCACAATGGCTTCCAGCTTCTCTTGTTTGGTGCCCATGCTGTGTGCATTGGTGTAGATGCACTTGAGCTGGGCTATCGATTTCGCCCCCAACTCTGGCATGCCACCCCTAGGCTCATCTCTAGTGAGCCTGGTTTTATCCCCTTCCCCCTTCAAATCTAGTTTAAAGCCCTCTCAATGAGGCCCACCAGTTCATAAGCAAGAATCCTTTTCCTCCTTGGAGACAATTGAACTCCATCTGCTGCCAGCAGGCCCAGTGCTGTCTAAACTGCCCCAAAATTCTGCCAATGGCACCAACCTCTGAGCCACATGTTAACCAGGTGTGTTTTACTGTTCCTTTCAGTGTTCTTCCCTGCCACTGAAGGGACTGATGGAAACACTACGTGTGCTCCTGATCCTTCAACCAGTCGCCCCAGTGCTCTGAAGTCCCTTTTAATCACTTTTAGACTTCTTTGTGCAACCTTGTAGCTGTCGACCTGTATAACGAACAGTGGGTGGTAATCAGTGGGCCATACCACACCAGGGGGCTTCCTAGTACCAGACCAGGAACTTTCCTAAATGCATCTCTGTCCTCCTTTGCTTCTCCCTCATCACCATCAGAGGTTACAATTTGCTCCTTTTTGTGGATTTACACAGTCATAAAACTGTGCCTGCACTCAGAAGTGTGAAATAATCCAGACCATAAAAAATAGAATACTAAGAGAAGTCTTTTTCAAAATGGAGTTCATTTGACAGAAGCAGGAAAGAATGGGTGGGAATGGGTTGGGGATGGGAATCACCTGAACTATGTGTAATAAATAGAATAGTTTTTTTTCTGTGCTCTCCATCTTGTTCCTTTGACTGAGACCTTGCCAGAGTGTGCAGCTGGCTCTCTACAAAAGCACAGTTCTGTTTAAGATGCTGAGGTGGAGCATTTGCAGAAAAGGGGGGAAAAAAAAAAAGGTAGCTTATCTCTATTTACTATCCACATTATACAACTAGGTGTATAAAAGCAGCAAAAAGACATGTTCCTATCCCTGTAGAGAAATTTGCAAGACCAAAACCAAAGTAACCCTGGGAGCTACATTTCACATGGCTATGATTCTGTTGCCTGAATAGGTGTTCAGGGACATATTAGTCACAACAGACTATGCTGCCTGTCTTCTAGCTGTCTACCTAGAAAAGCATGGGTCTTATGTAAGACTTATGCCATATTTGTTATGTTGATACAGATATGCTGTAGCATCTGGATGCCCTATGACATCTCAAGTGGATGAAAAATTATACATGAGCCGTTGACAACTGTGTCTTGGGCTGCATCCAAAGTAGCGTGGCCAGCAGGTCAAGGGAGGGGATTCTGCCCCTGTAGTCCACTCTGGGGAGCCCCCACCTGCAGTGCTGTGTCCAGCTCTGGAGCCTTCAGCACAGGGAAGACATGGACCTGTTGGAGTGGGTCCAGAGGAGGGCCACAACAATGATGAGAGGGCTGGAACACCTCAGCTGTGAGGACAGGCTGAGAGAGCTGGGGTTGTTCAGCCTAGAGGAGAGAAGGCTCTGGGGACACCTTATTGCAGCCTTCCAGTACTTCAAGGGGGCTGATAAGAAAGATGGAGAGAGACTTTTTACCAAGGCCTATAGTGATAGGACAAGAAGGAACAGTTTTAAACTAAAAGAGGGTAGTTTAGATTGGACATAAGGAAGACATTTTTTATGATGGGGATGATGAGACACTGGCACAGGTTGCCCAGAGAAGTTGTGGATGCCCCATTCCTGGAAGTGTTCACAGTCAGGTTGGATGGGGCTTTGAGCAACCTGATATAGTGGAAGATGCCCCTGCCCATGGGCGGGGTTGTTGGACTAGATGATCTTTAAAAGTCCCTTCCAACCCAAACCATTGTGGTGGGTTGACCCAGGTTGGATGCCAGGTACCCACCAAAGCCACTCTGTCACTCCCATCCTCAGCTGGACGGGGGAGAGAAAATACAGCAGAAGGTTTGTGGGTCAACATAAGGGCAAGGAGAGATCACTCAACAGTTACTGTCATGGGCAAAACAGACTCCACTTGGGGGAAAACATTAATTTAAATTATTGCCAATCAAATCAGAGCAGGGTAATGAGAAATAAACCCAAATCTTAAAACCCTTTCCCCCCACCCATCCCTTCTTCCCAGGCTCAACTTCACTCCCCATTTCTCTCCCTCCTCCCCCCAAGCGGCGCAGGGGGACGGGGAATGGGGGTTGTGGTCAGGTCATCACATGTGGTGTCTGCTGCTCCTTCCTCCTCAGGGGGAGGACTCCTCACACTCTGCCCTTTTCTAGCGTGGGGTCCCTCCCACGGGAGACAGTCCTCCATGGACTTCTCCAACGTGAGTCCTTCCCACGGGTTGCAGTTCTTCACGAACTGTTCCAGCCTGGTCCCTCTACGGGGTGCTGTCCTTCAGGATCAGGCTGCTCCAGCCTGGGTCCCCCACAGGGTCACAAGTCCTGTCAGCAAACCTGCTCCAGCCTGGGCTCCTCTCTCCACGGGGCCACAGG
>NW_010522470.1:83367-94017 GCF_000687285.1 Phaethon lepturus
AATGGTGGCGGGGACCCGGCCGGTGTCACCATGGGCTTCCCCAGTGGCTGCCAGGGAATCTCTGCTCTGGTGCCTGGAGCATCTCCTGCCCCTCCTTGTTCACTGACCTGGGGTCTGCAGGGTTGTTCCTCTCATATGTTCTCACTCCTTTCTCTGGCTGCAATTTCTGTGCCACATTTTTCCCCTCTTCTTGAATCTGTTATCCCTGAGGAACTACCACTGTCACTGATGGGCTTGGCCTTGGCCAGCAGCAGGTCCATCTTGGAGCCAGCTGGCATTGGCTCTATTGTGCACAGGGGAAGATTCAAGAGATTCAAGATTCTGACAGAAGCCACCCCTGCAGCCCTCTCCCCCACCTCCCCCCAAATCCTTTGCAACAGAAACCCAATCCAACCATTCTATGACTCTATGATTTCATGGTACTATCTAGTCCACTTCTCTTTAGGGAACTAATCCTGCCTCCAGTCCAGCTTCTCATTTTTTTGGTGGGAGAAGTGACTTAGCCATAATTTGGAAGAGCTAGGAGCACTGCAAAGGTAAAGGGAAAATACAAATTTGAGGATCAGATGAAGGGACAAGGGTATCTATGAATGGAGTGATACTTTCTGCGGATGCATGTGTTGTGGTTTCAATCTCATTTCAAGCAGATCAATCCCTTCCTACACATGGCACAGTTCAGCTGCCACTCCATTCAGTGCACCTGCTTGTGGAACTGCTCCTGCAGGAAAACCAGCAATCAGTTGCATCAACTTAATGCATGGGGCAGCACGTTGTGCCTCAGAGGCAAGAAACAGTGACTAGAGAAAAAACTTCAAATCATTTATAACTATGGAGAAAAACCTGTTTGAAATTTCTTTAGGTGAGCTTAGAATCTGGAAATCCGATATCCTGAAGATGAATCACAGAATCACAGAATCACAGAATGGTAGGGGTCGGAAGGAACCTCTGAAGATCATCTGGTCCAACCCCCCTGCCAAGGCAGGATCACCTAGGGCAGGTTGCACAGGAACGCGTCCAGTCAGGTTTTGAAGGTCTCCAGAGAAGGAGACTCCACAACCTCTCTGGGCAGCCTGTTCCAGTGCTCCATTACCTTCACAGTAAAGAAGTTTTTCCTCGTGTTGAGGTGGAACTTCTTGTGCTGCAGTTTATGCCCATTGTCCTGTATCCTACCACTGGGCACTACTGAAAAGAGACTGGCTCTGTCTTCCTGATAGCCACCCTTCAGAAATTTATAGACACTTACAAGGTCCCCTCTCAGCCTTCTCTTCTCCAGACTAAACAGCCCCAGGTCTCTCAGCCTTTCCTCATACAAGAAATGTTCCAACCCCTTAATCATCCTTGTAGCCCTCTGTTGGACTCTCTCCAAAAGTTCCCTGTCTCTCTTGAACTGAGGAGCTCAGAACTGGACACAATACTCCAGAGGAATGTTGACACTGCATTTAAGAAAAAGGGTTATGAATGATCTGATGGAAGGGAGAATGAACTTGCATTTTATGATGAGAGAAAGCTCTTCATTTTCTGTCTCAAGAAGGCCAGTAGTCCAGCTCTTAGTGCAAACCTTTATACCTCTCAATGCTGTATCACACAGGCATTTTACTGCTATTCATTACATGTAAATATTTCTTTGTCCCAACACAGACTTGCAGCTGTCAACACAGCCAACGCTAACTACCAGGAAATGATCTGTCTGAGAAGGAAATGTTGCAAGCTATCAAGTCCCCACAATGCGCTAAAACATCCATAGAGGCAGACTGTCAGGGGTTTATTATAAAATATGGACCATATGTTCTCTTGGCTTCCATAGCCTTGAACAAGGAAATGTGTCATCAAATAATCACGAAGGGAAGGGAGAATGCACTGTGCAGGGGAAGAATCATAATGATACTTCACTCGGATGGTACCCCAACATCTGCTTTCCTGTAGAGTGTGAAGGCTAAAAAGACCAATAGAGATATAAAAAGGAGGTTGTTACTAGGGTGTGGATAGGAATAAACTTGGCAGGAACTCTACCATATTGCAATCTGAGGAGATGTGATAGATGTCTGAGGAAAACCTGCTGTCATTCATGCTGGTACAAGAAAAAATAAGCTTCTAATGTATGTATCTCTTGGCTGTAGTCAAGACAGGTATGTCAAGACATGTATGTTTCACAGGACTTGAGGTGAAGCAGGCAGGTAACCCCACCATCCAGTCTTGCTGACCATGCTGTTGAACTAGCTCCACATATATGCAGTGTAGATACGATCAGTGTTGAATAAGAACTGAGTTTGGCAAGACAAATCCACATAGGACAGGGACTGAACTGAGGCTACATCAATCTACCATCCCAAGTTGATAACATTTCTTTACAGGCTAATGTTTTTCTATGCTGATACCAGATAGTGCAGCTAACACTGCCTGTTCCACTCCTGACTCCTGCTACTGCAAAACACTGAACTGAATGGGCTATGGCGTATCTTTCTCCATTTACCTGACAGCTGATGTCACTAGTACCCAGAATGACTCTCACAGTTCAGTGCAGGGCCCTTCAGAGATTGAAAATATGTTGACAAGCAGGCACTAAATGGAACAGCAGTGCCTGAGGTGGGGAGGCCAATCAGTCCACTGGAAACAGAGATTGCAGGGCATGGTGGGCAGCTTCAGGCATATGCTTCTTACTAGGCAAGATTAGGGAAGAATCCAAGTTTGTTCTTGCAAAGTATGAGGTTGGCCAATTTTATCTTGAAAAATGAAAAATAATTGTGAAAGACACATAAACAAAAACATGTTTTGATGTAGCACAACCTATCTGAATCTCAGCTTTGTTCTTAGCTGGTTCATAGGATTGTGCTCCAGGAGCAGCCTTGGCTGACTGCAGAGGGAACAGCTCCAGCTGCACCTCCACTCTCTGGGACGATTCTAACAGAACTGGTCTGAGGGGCTGGTCGTTCTATTTGCTTCTTAAAGTTAGTAGGTGTTGCAGAAATTCTTACATAGTGGTTTACACATATAAAAGGTTCTTAAATATGTAAGAGTTCCCTTCTAGATAGAACAGAGTCCATGACTTCTGGTATAATATCCATATTAGGGTTTATACCAACTATGGTTGTGAGCACTTACACGCCCTTCACCCTTTCTTGGGGTACGTAAAAGAAGTTCAATAAAGGGACATTCAGAGGGACATTTCCGTAATATTTTTTTTGTGTGTGTGGAGGAGATCAGATTCCTTCCTCTTTAGCTTTTCTATCAATTCATTTCTTTGTATTCTTTAATCAGTAAATTCTTTATAATTTTAAGATAGGTTTTTTGGTTTTCAGTGGTTCTGAGATTGCGTTTAAACTTTCTGAATCATAACTCATAAACTATGGAAAAAAGTAATCTGTTAAAAGCATGTATCTCCCAACTAGGTATGACTATGTTGAGGAATTCCTTCCTGTGTTTTGACTCCCAGTATACTTTGCCTCTGAGAAATGTGCTACTTCTTCGTTTTTCTGAATTGGAACTAATAGAACCAACGTGGTACAGCTGTGGGAATGACTCAGCAGAATGGCTCCGCATCTTCATGCACATGACATCCTGTGACAAAAAAATCTCATATTTTCAAGATAAAAAGTGTCTTAGTTTCATTAATTTCTTCCTCAAGGGGAGCTAAAATTATTTTAAAGAGGAAACAGTAAAACTGAGATTCCACTACACCAATTTGACAAGATGGCAAACATGAAAATCATATCAAGAATATGTTATACTTCAAATTCTATTGGATTTGTAATTATTTTCAAACTTTCCAAGCAGAATTTAGGAGTATCTAAAACAAGGCTTAAAATGCCAAACATATGGCAGATGAAGTGATGCTGATAACAATGGGGACTAATGAGAAGAGAAATGTTTTGCTAACAAGTTCATTTTACTTAGTAGATTTTTGCCCAGGATTAAGGAAGAAACTTGGAATTTGATATCCAGAAGAGAAAAATGGTAGAAATCCTTCAGCATCTGAGTGTTTGACCTCTAAAATTCCAGGGTGAATGGACTGTCATTTTCATTTAATTGAAAA
Organism: Phaethon lepturus; assembly: GCF_000687285.1. Classification (NCBI taxonomy): domain Eukaryota; kingdom Metazoa; phylum Chordata; class Aves; order Phaethontiformes; family Phaethontidae; genus Phaethon; species Phaethon lepturus. The sequence goes on from NW_010522470.1 coordinate 87,398, forward strand.
AAATAATAATGATTAATGAAATAATCTGTTGAGGTTGTTTTGTTGCTTTTTTTTCTGTTGAATTGTTTGGTTTTTTTCAGAGACAGTTTTGAGAGTTCTGCAAGGCCTGACCTGCTTGAAATTATATGTTTGAAGTGGCTTTTGGTGGTTTAAGTTTACATCTGCAATTCTTTCTGCCTCTTTCAGCATCTGCATCTAGGCTAATGCACAAGGGTTTCTAGATGTCTAACAGACCTCTTTCACATATGAAAGTCATATTGAAATGTCATTTCATATATGAAAGTCAGTCATATCACATCAAAGACAGACATCTAACTCACACTCAGCTCTGTTGCACCAAAGTTCCCAATTTCCACATATTTAACTTCTGTACTTACTGTGGCAGACCGAATCATATAATCATAGAATCGTAGAATCTTTGGGCTGGAAGGAACCTTTAAAGGTCATCTAGTCCAACCCCGCTGCAGTGAGCAGGGACACTTTCATCTAGATCAGGTTGCTCAGAGCCCCGTCCAACCTGACCTGGAATGTTTCCAGGGATGGGGCATCTACCACCTCTCTGGGCAACCTGTGCCAGTGTCTCACCACCCTCATCATAAAAAATTTCTTCCTTACGTTCAATCTAAAACTGCCCTCTTTCAGTTTAAAACCTTGTTCTATCACTACAGGCCCTGGTAAAAAGTCTCTCTCCATCTTTCTTATAAGCCCCCTTGAAGTACTGAAAGGCTGCCATAAAGTCTCCCCGTAGCCTTCTCTTCTCCAAGATGAACAACCCCAACTCTCTCAGCCTGTCCTCACAAGAGAGGTGTTGCATCCCTCTGATCATTTTTGTGGCCTCCTCTGGACCCGCTCCAACAGGTCCATGTCTTTCCTGTGCTGAGGGCTCCAGAGCTGGACTCAGCACTGCAGGGGAGATCTCCCCAGAGCGGAGTAGAGGGGCAGAATCTCCTCCCTTGACCTGCTGGCCACACTGCTTTGGATGCAGCCCAGGAGACGATTGGCCTTCTGGGCTGCAAGAACACATTGCCGGATCATGTCCAGCTTTCCATCGCCCAGTAACCCCCAAGTCCTGAGACAGCCTGCAAACAAGATCTGATACAAAACATACTCATTCTGGTTTTGGGTTAGCCAACAGTCTGTGCTGCAAGGAAGAGAGTGTAGCAAGGACAAGGTTTTGGTTTAGTTATTGTGGCTGGTGGGACTTTAACATCTGGATAGGGACTAGGCTAGGTAGATCATTCGGCTGGGAAGGGGCAGCAGTGAGAATTCAGCTTGGGGGGCACAACAAGGTGAGTGGAGGCCATATGCAAAACCTGAGGGCAAGTCAGCTGCTATGTGCAGTCTAATCTTTCCTGTATCTAATGTTTCCAGGACTGTTATCTGGGATGGAGAACAATCATTGTCTATCCTTTCAACAATGGGTGACCTCTTGCAGCCACTAATTGGGAATGATCCTGAGTCCTTGATGACTCCAGGACCCTATTTGGTTAAAAGAGTGCTCATTTGCCTTGGCCAGAACCACACTGGAGGCACTGAAAAAATTTCACAGTCCAAAGCTCCAGGGCTCCACAATATTCCTAAGAACCCTTTAAGTAACTAATGTAGACTTAGCCAGCATGTTCACTTTGGTGAATGCCCTTGCCTCTCACCCCTTAAAAGGAGGGTAACTCTCTGCCTGTGATAACTTCTTAACTTCTGTTCACACTCCTGATTCTCAGGCTTCATGGGCAAACTGCATCAAACTCCAGGCTAAAGACAAATGCCATTCAATTCTCATGTGATTTCCTTAGAAAGGCTTACCTCTGAACAGTCCAACAAACGCCACCATTGTCCCTGCATGCCAGCACTGTGCCACAAGCTTCCTTCAGCACCAGCTAGTCAGTGGCTTCTGAGCTTCTGCAGAAACTCATCACTATTTGTCAACTCACATTTCTTCTGCCTTTGAAGTTCTATGCCATCATGCACTTCAAATTTACCCTCATGATGTACAAAGTCCTGCACCTGGGGAGAAACAACTCCATGCACCAATATGTGCTGGGGGCCACCACCCTGGAAAGCAGCTTTGCAGAAAAGGATCTGGGAGTCCTGGTGGACACCAAGTTGGACATGACCCAGCAATAAGTCCTTGCTGCAAAGGTGGCAAATGGAATCCTGGGCTGCATTAGGCAAAATATTGCCAGCCCGTTGATCCCCTCTACTCAGCCACACCTGGAGTACTGTGTCCAGTTCTGGGCTCCGCAGTACAAGAGAGGCATGGACATACTGGAGAGAGTTCAATGAAGGGCCGCAAGGATGATTAAAGGAGTGGAGCACCTTACATATAAGGAAAAGCTAAGAGAGATGGGACTGTTCAGCCTGGAGAAGGCTCAAGGGGGATCTGAAAGGAGGGTGCAAAGAGGATGGAGCCAAGCTCTTTTCCATGCTGCCCAGTGCCCAGAGGTGATCCGCACAAACTGAAGCATAGGAGGTTCCCTCTGAACATCAGGAAACACTTTTTCACTGTGAGGGTGACTGAGCACTGGCACAGGTTGCCCAGGGAGGTTGTGGAGTCTCTGTCTTCAGAGGTACTCAAAAGCTGTCTGGACATGGTCTTGGGCAACTGGCTTTAGGTGGGGTTGGACCAAATGACCTCCAGAGGTCCCTTCCAGCCTCACCTGTTCTGTGATTCTGTGATTCTGTGAACATCTGGAAGCCATTCCTTCACAATGCTACCACATAAAGACTACACAGAGTTGCTACCTATGGACTTACATGACTAATTCAATGTCTATTTGTAGCAAACTCTCATCATGTCATAGAGATTTCTGCTAGACTCAAAGAGTTTGTCCACAATAAAAAAAAAATCTGTTCTGTGGAAGGCTGTACTTTAGCTGCCCAGAGGAGGCCTGATCACAGTGTTAGGCCTACCTTGTGGGGAAAAATCCACTTTCCACCTCCTAGTGACATTCAGTTGAAATTTCGACACTAAAAGTAGGTGTAGGATAGGTATTTAAAATCCTATTATAAAAAATGGAGACCTGGATGCTCATTCAGCTGCCTAAACATAGTATGTAATGTCAGTGGAATTTCCGTATGCAAGATACCTGCATAGGGCTGGCAACTATGATAAAGAACCTATAGGCCCATATCTTTTTAAAGAGGTAGTTGGTGGCCCAAATGACTCTATATGTGCCTAGGTGTATGAAACCCTCCACTAATCAATGCAATCAAGTGAGAGTAGAGGCAGTTCAGTAGAGATTAGTCACAAGGAGTGGGGTCCAGGTGCCCACATCTAGTCGCAGCTGCACTGTAACCACAATGTGTTCATCAGGCTGGTAGTTTTGCCACAGTACCCATAGGATACCTACATATTCCTGAAAGGCTGCCTAAAGGCCAGGCAGGGAACCCTGGCTTGTTCATCTTGACTGATTGGTATCTGCCAAAGTAGTCAGGGCAGTTAGATTTCTGACTGTAGGTAATGGCACTGCAATGAAATGCAGTTTGGGAAAGCATCCACCTACCTTTGTGAGGCCTCTGTTAATGAGGGTGAATCCTAGTCTAGAGAACAACAGTTTTCAGGAGTCAGAGGTTGCACAGCTTGTCGTACCCGCTGTTGTTTGCAGTGTACTCAGTGCAGATTTACTTGCAAATGTGTGTATGAGAGCATTCTTGAATTAAAAATACATCTTCCAAAAGGTGAGGAATTGGCTCTGTGTATCCTCACTGTGAAAGCTGAGGACAGGCCGAAGTAAAAGCATTTGCTTTGTGTGGGAGGAAACTTAGGCCAGTGATACAGAATTACCTCCCACACTTTGGCTGGTATGTGTCACACTTTGAAAAGGGTATTAAACATTAGATGAGACAACAGAATAACTTTCAGTCAACTGGCATTTCGTTCTGCTCTGTCTGCACTCCCTACACTCCTCTGAATGCCATCCTAGTATTTCCCTTTCGGCAAAATTCTGGGTTTCTTAAATCTTCCATCGATCCAGTCAAGTTCCTGCAGATCTCCTCATTTTGCAGGTGATGCCTGGATCACTCTGGCAGTGTCCTGTGAGAGCATTGCTCTCCCCATCCCATCAGCTTCCCTCCAAATCCTGACCTCCACCTTAACCATGGACAACCTAGGCAGTCTCCCACATGTACACCAACATCTTGTGATTACAAACTTTGGCTAACTCTGCAGGAGAGTTCAACCTTGAAAGCAAAGTATGATCTGTAAGGTACTGAGTGTAAGGACATAAGACACGCTCTACCTTGCCCTGTGGTCCATCTGGCCTAATACTGCATCTCAAGTAGTGGCAGTGAGAGATACTAATAAGGGAGAGCTGGGCCTGTGCAGTCTGTGGTTTATGGGTATTGGTGATAAGTCCCTATGTTGTCCTTTTACTATCTCTTTACCTGCTTTCCTAGACTTGATCTATTACCTTTTTGGACCTGCTGTATTTCTACCTGCAGGGTAGACCAAGACACAAAGTCTAAGGGATGAATAACTTTCAGGTCATCTAGTACAATAAAGATAATAAAAAATCATCCAGATTCCTCACTTCTTTGTTAAGCCCAAAGCTGTAAATTATAGTAAGTTATTTCATTTCTCAGAAAAACAAACTGTATCCTATCCCACAGGGAGAAAATGCACCCATCCATCCTCCTTGCTTCTAAAATGACAAGTTCTGTAAGCCCACATCAAAGTACTGACCACGCTATATGGTTTTCTTTTTCTTGCTTTGGCTGGTCCTTGGTTATTAAAAGAAAAACAACAAAAAGAAATCTTGCATCTCCAAAGGCAAGTGCTATTGGGGAAGGAGTAACTTATGCTAGTTTAACTGAACAAAAAATTTGGACATATCTTTTTTCTTTTTTTTTCTTATCTTTTTTCTTATCTTTTTTCTCCAACCAGCCTCCTACTTCTGTGCATCGTTTATCCTCTCCCTCTTCCTGCAAAGGTTTTCCTTAAATCATATCTTCCCTCAAGGCTTTGTTATGTGTCTTTTCTGAGAACATTTTGTGTTTGAATTCCTCTAGTGCATTATACTTGTCTGAATGAGGTACCACATTTGTCAGGACACAGGCCTTGACTTTTAACTTGTTGTGGAGAAGTGGGGAAATTCATAAAACTATAGGAATTATTTACAAGTTTAAGCTCTGTGCTTAATTTTTTCTCCCATAAATATGACTATTGTTCTCATTAACAATCATGCCAGCATGTCACAGTTATAAATAGTTGTCATATCTTCTGATTACAGTTGCACAGCAGCAATTCTGAGACAGGGATCTCAAAAAGGTTTGCAGTCCTGTACTACTCCATTTAAAACACAGGTAAAGTTTGTTATTGCTTTCTGACAGACACTGAACTTCAGTGGTTTGCTGAAGATTCGTCAACAGCTGGGCTAAAACCTAACCCAAATATCCACCATTTGTTTCTCTATGAGCAACTCTCAGTAAGATTCAGCTCATCTCACACTAGAAATCCCAGGAGTGGGATGTGATTTTTGCAGCTGAGTGCAGTGAGATGCTGGCTTAGTCCAAAGTCTAATATTTATATGATAAAAGTCAGGTCAAATGAATTGCAGTGTTGGTTACCATGTCATTACTGAAACCTGTGAAGTTTCTTCTATTAAGACAGAAAGAAAAATAAAAAAGGATAAGGATATGGTTAAGTTTATATTGCCAAAGTGGTCTGAGGCACAGGACCGATGCCGCTTTGCACGGGCTGGCCTGGGGCCATGCTCTCTGACACACGGCCCAAGCGCAGCACAGGAACAGCACACGGCTTGACCCACTCCTGTTAAATGCATGACTGCATCAGTTTTGCTTCCCTGCACAGCCCTCCAACAGTGCCCCCAGGACTGCCTTTTGAGGGTGCGCAACACAAACCCTGAGCTTCCCACTGTGAAAACACCTTCCTGCTGGACTGACCCACAGCCTCACATGGGCTATGGATCTGAACTTGGAAAAAACCCCACATGAACAAAGCAGTAATTATAGTTTAGGGCCTTCAAGGGGCGCACCACATTGAACTCCTAGGGGAGACCCAAGGCCTAAGACTACGTGGCCTTTAACCCTGGCCTCATGGCAAGATAATCACCCAGCAAGGTGCTCCCCAACTTCAGTTTTTTACAGCAAGACAGATGTAGTCTGTGATACAGATGTAGTCTACGATAGAGTCAAGACTATATAAGCAAGGCACAGAATTTCTTGTATTGATTCATACATCCTCAACATAACATCTCTTTAGAGAAGGACCATATGAAGGTTATTTGACCCAGCTCTGCTCTGCACCAAAGCTGCTGAAGATGACCAATATTTAATCACCCCTGACAGTAAAATAAACGGGACGAGAGGAAAAACTTTCTCACATTTTTAGAAGATTGAGAATGTGCTATTTTATCTGAAATCCTATACTTTCATGCTTTCTGAGTTTTTCCTACAGTTTAGAAGACATTTTCAGCCTATACAAAACTGATATGGATACTTAACCAAGAGTCAAACCCTCAACAGTTTGGACTGGCATAGATCCAGCTAAGCCAGTGGCATTATAGCAGTTAAAATCAAGTATAAATCTAGCCCAATAAACACACAAAAAATTTTTAAAAATTAAAAATTTTAAAATTTTTAAATTTAAAATTTTATTTAAAAAA
>NW_010522471.1:0-28571 GCF_000687285.1 Phaethon lepturus
GCTCTATCCTGGCTGAAACCAGGACAGATGTAAAGTTTGGAAGTGTGATTTCATTCCTTATACATACAGTAACCATTTTACACCTGTAAGAATACCTTTTGCGCCTCGCATGACTAGCTGTTTTTTTCTTGGCACAATCTGAAATGACACCTTTTCTGGGCATCTTGGAAATCGAAATGTGTGGATAAAATTGCCTGTCTTTCAGCAGAGGAACACAAAATGAGCACTGTATTTCAAAACTGGCTAATAACATTCATGGAGGGCTTGATTCCACCAAAGTTAGTCATGCTGAGTAGTTTCTTATTCCACAAGTAGCCTATTCATCTCAGTTAGATTAGTCACAACACAAGGAGAGTAGAATTGAATCTGAATAATTTTAATTAATTTTCTGCTGTAAAAAAGCACTATTAATTAATATTTCCCCTGTTTCCTTGGCACTTGCCAAATATGTTTTAACTATGCAAAATATTACTCATTTTATACATTTTCTTCCCATAAAACATATCTTGATGGTTTGTCGAGTTCCACTTAGCTTTTTAATACAGTTTTTGTTTAAGCATAATTCACTGCATAATCTAAACAGAAGTGTCAGCCCAGAGCAGGCATAGCTTTATTCTGCTGAAGTTTAGAATACTTGCAATTAGGGCCACATTTCTTACGTACAGAATTAGGAAAATTATATGACTGATCTAATGAAATTACTAACATTTAGTATTATCTTTTCTATGTAGGAAAGTGCTTAGTCATTTAACATTATCTTACCTATGTAGGGAAGTGCTAAATTCTGCATTTACTCCTCATGGTGGAATACAATGCAGTTTTGCAATGGGTAAATAAAAACTTTCCTCAATTCTTCCATGCTGTGTTGGTTTTAGTTATTTGTAGGATAAAATGTCCTTTTCTGATAACTACGGTGTTGGTAAATATATTGCAGAGTACCAGTATGCATGGATCTTTAAATGTGGGTGAGAGGAATCTTATGGAGAGTCTAAAGCATAGACATGGCCTCAGGCTCAGAGATGATGACTTTGCTCCAAAGCATAACCAAAGGAAGGAGCAGTGCTTCTAGAAAGAGGTGCTACAGCTAGATGAAGTCCATCCATCGGAGGGTAGTGCTTCCCCCACACCCAGGCAGGAGGGCAGGAGACATTGGCCTCCAAAAGCAGGGGTGGGAGGCTATTCCTCCCACCTCCACCCAACTCTGGCTAAACCGGAGTTTAGCCCTGCTGGTCCCATGTGCTAAGGGCTCAGTTTCTGAACCAGTGCTGATCATAAGCAAAGGTATAACTAGCTCAATGAAAGGTTCAGCATAACCTTCCAGAGGGAAGTGGAGGGACATTCATCTGCCATCGACAGCACCAGAGGGAGACTGAAGAGGCCAAGGCAGCCAGGAGAACTTTGGGTTTGGGGTTCACCAGCTCCAGTCTGACAGAGACATTCCCACGTTTCTACAGACAGAGCTATACCGTCCTGGTACTGTGGGGAAGGGGAGGGGGCACTGTGTGTTTGCCTGATCTGCCACCGGGTAAATGCCAGTACTTACTGGCACCTAGACAGGTTTCCGTCAGAACTATCTTTAGCTGACGAAAATATCTGGCTAGCTTTGCCCAGGGGAGGCTTCTGTGAGAGCCTCTGGAAACATCTGAACAACATGTTCCATCTGCTGGCCCCTGTATCCACAGCGTTTTTAGGTGGCATTTGATGAGGTCCAAGTCTGTGCTCATGTCTAAGCTTGTTCTTTGACGTGCTATAAAGGTTAGAGGAAAATGTGAAAAAGGGAGCATCTGCATCTGGTTTCGCTGGATGCTTAGACATTTCTCTTTTTTACTTCTCCTGTGAAACTGATACATGCCAGAAGTTTCACCCTGCCTTCTTACGTAACTATACCAATTCTCTCCTCTCTACCACTGCTCCTGACAGACACACAGTTGTCCCCTCCCATACAAGCAGCTGATCTCTGAGGCTAACCAAAAAATTAAGGAACCAGATCAAGAACCGCAACGCAGAGAGATGTCTCACTTCCATTAATTTCTATGGGAATTAGACTGTGTTACAGATCAGGACCTTAGTCGTTCTGAACACAGAATGTAAGCAAAAGTCACATTATGAATGCAAAAGAGGTACATTTGTTTCATGATGCTGCACTGGGTTATACAGACGACATTACAGAGGAGCAGCTTTGGAGAAACCAATGTTTGTCAGCACCCTTCAATACTGAAAATTTAAAATCCATGAGCAGAGAAACTGAAGAGATGATCAGACCTCTTCAACCAGTCATCCACAATGCAGTATTAATTTGCTGCTCTACCAAACCCTGAAATGCCATCCTTAATAGATAAGGACTGATTTGCTAAGTTCGGTGTTATTTGCCTCTGGGATTTATAGGGATAACAACAAGATCAGATGGAATTAACGCTTCATCCTATAATATCTCATTTCTCTGAGAGCATCTGAAAACACTTTACAAATAGCAGTAATCCTTCACCAATGCACAGTACGCCAAGTACACTATCACCTCAGAAGAATGGACAAAGGACCGTTGTTGCTCTCCTCCTTACTGAATATAATAATAAGGAAGAAACAAGGACAACTTTCCATGGCTGCTTTTCTTCATGGACATTTATTTTAGAGCATTTCTTGCAAAATAATTAAAAAAATATGATGCACATAGGTACTATTTTTCCTTACCATAGAAAAGATCTTCCCATAGGACCAGTAATGGCCTTCATTGCTCCTACAGCAGCAATATTGGTTTCCATAATCTCAGAAGCTGCATTTTCTAGTTGCTGACACAGAACAGCTGGTGTGATTTGTTTCACATAACAAAGATGGTATAAATTAAGTTGCCATGTGAATCAAGAATGAATCCCACACACAAAGAGATATGCAATACCTTTTATTTAGCTTTGTGCACTAGAAGTATTCATAATACTGAAACCTACCATCCTGCAGTGAGGAAAAGATACGTTTGTGCCATTCCTTTGAACACCAAAGACATTCTTTTAGGCTTTGATTCTAAGAGTAGGTGAATCTGTATAAAATATATACTTTTTTATTTTTACAGCTTTAAAGACGATTTCTGCAGTGTGGCTGTGTTTTTCTTCAACAATGTAGGTCTTTTATCCTATTTGGCAATCACACAAATGCAGTTATATACAGGGGTAAATGAATATCCTGTTTGCTGATGGTACCCCAGGGAGCTGTGTTTTATCGTAGTGATGGAACTTCAACAGATATCTCACTTACCTGTCAACCTGGAGGCGTAAGACTGAGGATTTCTGTATTCTCACTTCGCTTGTACAAGCACTGCCTTTAAAAGAAATTGTTTCTGGCAGTGGTCAGCTGGCATTTCTGAATGACCTAGTTCCCTCCTGAAGGATGATTCCTAAAAATCCTTAATTCAAAGGCAGTGATCCTTATTTCTTTAAAAACACTTTGGAAAAAAACCCCTACCATATTCAGTGTTGCGTTTACCTGGCCAGCTCTTGTGTGCTGGCTCAGAAATACCATACTTTCAAGAGGAAGTTCATTTTTGGCATATCCAATCAAGTAAGGGTTAGTGCCTCTCATGTGGGAAAAAATACCAAATAGGCAGTTTCAAAGAGTCAACCAACCACCTTGTTCTTTGTCCATTTTTGCTTTAGAAATACTGGCCTTTGCCTGCTCTTCCAACCGCCAGCAAGGGGAGGCAAGAGGGAACCTTGAAAAAGGGGCAAATTCCGCCTGGCTGGGCCACCTTCTCCTTTCCCTGAGCAAAAACCTCTCTGAACCCATTGGAGGCACAGGCCTTTCTCCTCAGACATCTGAGCATACCTCCACATCATTTTCTCTTCTGGAATAGTGCCATCATGTTTCCCTTCTTGGAAGAGTTTTCCCGGTGTGCAGAGGCCCCCAGTGAGGGATGTGCTGATGGCTGTACACGACTGCAGCCTCGCCCACAGCCGTGACCTGCTGCACGGGTGCTCCCAGCACCCTGTAGGATCACAGGGAGCTTTCATGGAGTGAAAATGCTCTCTAAATCCTGCTTATCTAGCAAGAAGATTTGCAAGGAAGGAGCCCTCTGCCCCCTCATCTTACACAGACGGTCTGACTCACTGGACTCAGGATTCCCATCTGGATGTCTCTTTGAAAGATGGATGAAAGCCAAGGAGTTTGTCTATTCTTAGCCTTATCTGTTGTAAAGATAGTTTTCCCCATAAAAATCTACTTTCGTTCAGCCATCTCAGAGAACACCTGTCTCCAAGCAAACACAGCAGCCGTTGCAGTGTGAATCCTGTTCCCTGCTCATTTTAATGAGGTGTTAATATCAGAGCCTGCTAGAGATTATGTAAGTGCTAACACTGCTAAGCAAAACAGTGAAAGAAACAAAAATAAATGGAAGTCAAATAATTTGAACCCTGTCACCATGCAGTGCCAGCTACAGGAATGTGAACTGCACTTTTGAGGCAGAAAAATCTTCTTACATCTCCTGTGCTCCAGAAATGACACCACTTGCTTGCCAGCTTCTCCGACCAGCATCTTCCCACTTTCTCCCATGTTGCCTGAGGACATGGTGTGTCCTAGCTGACATGATCCATAAAACTATGCCTCTCTCCTGTTCTCTGCAGCCCTGCTCCCCTCCTGCTTGCACTCCCAATTCCTGCAGGAGGTTGGCATCTGGCAGCGAAGCAGCAGCAGAGAGGAAAGCCAGAGGGGGCAGTGTATATTAAAAAGCCAGCCTCTATATATTTAACAGACAGCCTCTTAAGCCATCTTAAGGAACAAAATTGTGCAATAACTGGCTTGTGCACCCATGTGATCTTATCACCGCAAGCCACGGTTTGCAGAGGGAACTGAAAGGAGTGAAACACCCACTAGATTCTGCTTCAGATCATCTGAAAAGCTTGGCTGTTTCCTTCATCCTCCTCTCTTCGCATTTTACATTTGCTCATCGTGGTATTTCTCCCCGGGAGCTCCTGGGAGGCCAGGCTCATTGCCAGATCTGTTTGTACACAGTCCCAGGGTAGATCTGGGTTGCTGGCCAGTTTCCCTCATGTCCTGGCTTTCCCTGCAGCTTGGAGCTGAGGCAGCCCCAGCCATCTTCCAGCAAAAGGCTACTATGGCCAGGCAAGGGTCAGCCAAGTGTGGGGTGGGATCAGCCCGGCTGTAAATGGCTCTGCAGGCTGCCACCCTAATGGGTCTAGGGGTGCGGGGAGGACCTTGAAAGATGGTATCTTGGGGTAGACAAGTTGTGGAGAGTGAAAGGCCTGAAGAGGATGAGGAAAGAGCAATCTTCCTCACTAAACATTTAAGGCAAAAAAATAAGAGTCTGTAAAAATAGGAAGAAATAGCAAAGCATACTAGTGTGCTGGGTGGTTCCTGTGCTGGGTTTATGAAGAACATTCAGGGTCACTGAATTTTGGCCTCTTGGCTGTCCATGACAAGTACCAGAGCCTTTTCCTTTCCCACAGTTGTACCTTGCAGCTTACCCCACCTTCAGATGGGATCTCTGGTTGCAGCACCCTGTGTATCAGCCAGGATTACACACTGGGACTGACGGTGTTTGCTACCCACATGTGCTTCCTGGGGAAGCTATGGTCAGTCAGGGATGCAGGGAGACACGAGTGACACAGGGAGCAGGAGGCTGGGGTGCTGGGCCAGCAGCTCCAAAGCAAAGCGCTGGACTCCTCTGATAGTCAGCAGAGAGAAATCAACATGTCCAGAACTTGATTCCTCTCATGCTCATGCAGATATCTCAAGGAGATCAGGCAAAACACCTTTTAAGTGCCTGTTTCTCTCTGACTACAAAGGGAGCCCAGCTGCCTGACTGAGACAAGAGACACGGAAAGCACTGAAGTCAGTCAGCACACCTTTAGAAATCAGGGCAATTTCACACAAGGGCTTGATATATGGCACTTACATGTGGAGACAATTATGTGTGGAGACACTCGCGTGTGTAACATTATACCAATGTGCATGAGACAGTATCATCCTCAAGGTGATATAAACAGTACCCTTAATCCTACAGTCAGATAGCTGTAACACCATACGGCCTTTTAGTACTTAAAACTGGATAAAAAACCAGAGTGACCTCAAATAGTCACCAGGATAATGCCCAAAACTAGTTTGGGACCAGACTGATCCCAGAGCTGTGGAGCCCCACGTTGGCAGTGTGTGACGCTGGGCCTCATCTGAAAGTCACGCATGTGCCACAATTTTTTTCTTTTTAGTACAAACTGCCCTTGATTAGTCATCGACCTCGTTTAGAAGTTGCACCGCTACCACTCAAGCTGTGAGTGGAGTACGTATTTAAATATAATAGGCTCTGCGATCCTTTTAAAACTGGCCTAGATCTGAGCCCATGGGGGCCTATAACTAATTTGATAGAAGCGGTAGCTTCTAAATAGAACCACCTGAGACCTCTCAAGAGTTCGGCTGCGGGGTTCACTGTTCCAGCACAAAGTTTCAGCTGAGCTCCCCTGACTGCTTCACAGCCCTTCTCAGCAAACCAAGGCTGATCTGGGTGGCAGCAGGACCAAGTTGGATATCCTTCCCAGTTGGAATTACGGTTTCAACTCCCAAAACCATTGAAAGGCTGCACTTTTGCACAGTTTTGAGTCAAAACCATATGCAGCTCCATGGTTTTGGCTGTGTTTTGCCTTGGTTTTTTTCCAGCTAACTGCAATAGTCACTGATCCAAAAGGTAGGAGTAAGTAAAGTCACCGTATGTTTTAAACCTTCCATACTGGAATGTTTTCCACAGTATGCAAGTCCTGTTTTTAATGTCAGAAGCACTTCCCACCTGAGCTTTTCACTTCTTCAGCATTGACTAAATATCTCTGCAAACTCAGGACTAAATATCTGCCTTCTATCAGCAAGCACAACACTGTCAAGCAAATAGGTTTTTGTATCTGTAGTGAATTTGTTTGCATTTAGCAGGTACTACCTTTTTGCATTAGCTAGTAATCCTGCAGCCTCCAGACCAGAACATCACAGGTGCTGGCTCTATATGAATAGTGAACAAAAATTTGGCTGATGATGGCTGACATTTAGGTGCTACTAAATTAAAAGCATCAGCCTTCAGATAGTACCATAGCTAAGATTCCCTTGGCCATCTCCGATGCCTGCTGAAGTGGAAATCAGCCATTGCCCCAGGATCTTTTTTCAAATTTCCTTTCTTTCAAATTTAATCTCTTCCCTCTCCACAAAAAGGTTTTAATGGAAGCTTTGAGTGAGAGTGTTATAGCTGCTGTATTTGTCTCCAAAATCACTTTCCCACTTCTGTATCATAGTATAAATGCCATGAAACCATGACAAAAGGGACAGTAAAGCAAGTGTTAGTGGTACTGAGTTCTAGGATCATCTTTATTCATTGCAGACGATACAACAACATGCATCTGGAATCCAGTGCTACACAATTGACTGAATATTCCAGTGTAGGTAAGTTTCACCTGTAAAAATGTAACAAATATCAAGTGCAACTTATTTGCTAACTAACTTTCTTGCATCAAATGAAAGCAGACATTCCTAAAATGTTTGTGATTTTATGCCTCCTCCACACCAGCAAAGTCAGTATTACAAATTCTACGATATTCATAATGAACTCCACATTCCCTTAGATCCCAGTCATTAAGAACTATTTTGTGCCCTTTCTTGTCTGGGGCACAGGAATAATGTTCAAATCTTGAACATGCAAAGGGACTCTTTCCCCCAGGATTTGAGCAAGGGAGGGACGTGGCTCTCTTTGCATGCAGACAGGGTTAATTTTTCTTTCTTCCTGCATTCTTTTGCACAGCCATCCCGAGGGGAAGTGTCATATTACCTCACCTCTCATTCCTAGGTTTCTAAGTTGGACCTGGATTTTAATTTCCCTGGCATTAGAGAGGAGTCTCATTCCGTGTTCTGGTTTGGATCCTTCTTACAGTGGTAGGTGGGACCTTCACATGAAGGGAATTCGATTTGCTTGTCCGCGTTCCAGCCCATCTCGTTTTGCACAAGTCCTGGTGTCTAGTCTCCCCCCTTTTGTGCAGTAGAAGATACTGGGAGGAATCACTGCTTTAAAGAAGAAATAAAGCATTGCCTTCCCATGGGAGAATTCCTGAAGACAGAAAGACAGGGTGGTTAGCACTGCAGCCTTGTCTTGGCTTGTCTACACATGAAAGTTATTCCAGAATAAGCTAGGTGTTGAATGTAAAGCAAGATAGGCATTCCACAACTGCTGCATGTGCTGCTGAGATCTCAGCAGAAGCAATGAGTAGGTAGCTGCATGTTGATTCATGGGGGACTTCCCTGTGTCGTCTTTAGCTATGTCCAACAGAAAGAAACAGGCAAGAATTTTGAGGACTTTGTATGCCATATAATACAGAAAAAAGCAGAAGTAAACTATTGCAGAATAATCAGAATTAAATAAAGGATTCTTATTTTCCTGACTTCACAAAACTGAAGCAATGAGACATCTCCAGGGCTTCTTTTATTCACTTCTCATGTCCTTGGCTCAGAGTAGGGTGAGAGAGCAAGGCAACAATGCATGAAAAGGTGGCTTCAAACCATTCTGTTCTTCCTGGGTCTCACGCGAAAGATAGCTCAGTCCTGCCTGTGTCCCCTTCAGCTGCACCATGCCTGGCCCCAGCACAATGGCTGGAAAGCTCACAGGTGCTCTTCACCACCTGAAAAGCACACTGTGGTGCAGGATAGTTTGAAGGAGATGGTTCCCAGTGCAGAAACATCTACTCCATTTTCCACACCAGCACAGATGCAATCTAAAGACAAATGCTGTTGGGCATCGGTTTAGCTAGATTTCACCCAAGTATTCTACATTACCCCTAAGCACCAGGGATACAAAGAAAGGTTATTCTCTACGAGCTTTAATTGAGACTTCGTGTTTATCAGTTCCCTGATCAGCCTGGCAGTATACCTTTGGCCTCCATCTCCATCCCTCCCTGCTGTCCACTGCAGGACAGAAGCAGGGCAGTCAAACCAATATAAAACCCACCTTCAAGGCGCTGGCTGCCCACCTATTTCCAGTGCCATGTATATCTTCTGTGGTGGTGGACATCAGATCTGTCCTGAAACTAGATTCTGGTGACTGGACACTCACTAAACACTCAGTAATACACCTCGTCTGATGATGATAGCACCCAAGCATAATGATCATGGTCTTTATTAGACTCGTGTTTGCTTACTTAGGATAGAATTCTCCTTGGTGCTCATGCCATGGTTCTGCTGCATGTTCATGGAGTGTCCCATGGAAGTGACACCTCTGGCATTATTTGGCATTCAACCAGTGCCGTAGGTGCCGAATGTGCCTTAGGAGCAGGAGCATGGGAGGGGCAGAGGTGACGGGAATAGCGGATGGGTTTTGTTATGGCCTCTGCATGTTCCCGCCATGTAAGCGTAAAGCCAGCCTCCCACAGCAATGTGGTGGATGTTGTACACGTGGGTGGCTGGGGTGACTTGGATTTGCTCTTTGGGTGCTCTGGATTTCCCCAGCTACCTCTGCCCACAGTTTGCTGGAAAACTCCATATACTTCTGCAGGGAGAGGGCAACACCAGTAATAAATCACAAGTCAGAGGAAAGGAGGAAGAAGCATCCCTCTCCTATTTTAACCGATTTTCTCTGTGTGCGTGACAGCAATTCGAAAACAGGTGTTTTACTTCTTGCTGCCATACATATGAGGAGTTTCAAAGGAGAGGTCCCCACACACGTGCCGAGGTCATTTAAACAAGCAAGGCATGTGCTTTCCTCTGCTCCCCAGAGGCCTCTGACCCCCACAGCCTATTGTTCCTCATCACCAGGTCCTTCCTGTCTTCACCAAAAAAACCACCCTGGGGCTTCTCCTCTCGCTCAGCCCTGCTGAGTGTCAATCCACCCTGCCCAGTGCCTTTCTCCTCCCAGAAACAGGATGGTTGCCACCTCCTCCCCCTCCAGGAGCTTCTTCCCTAGCCAAGTGGAGCCACTTCGGTCACGGGCCCAGCCTGCCATGTCCTGGCGCCCACTGGCGCTGCCCTAAGATGGCGGTGGGGCCCTGCCCTCCCCCTTGCCCCGGGGTGGTAATGGCAACCAGGCCTGCCTGTGCCCCGCCAGGCCTCGCTCTCAGGGCCGGCCCTGACCACAGCGCTGTGCTTCAAGGCTCAGATCGCCAATAACCCTATTAACCAGCACCCAGCTGAGGTGCTAATTAGGGCTCCCCGAGCCTCCCCTGACATCACGCTCTCTGCTCCACAGGGTGTCCCAGAGAGGACAGCGATGTTGCTGGGCCGGTGCAGATGAGAATCCCCCATTTTGCTCAACTTCACAAATCACCAATGTTTGTGTTCACCCGATGAAATAAAGATCCATAAGGTCTGTGGCTGGTCTGGATCTGTGGCTCGTCGATCCTCCGGCTGAAGTGGAAAACCAGCAAAGAAACAAAATGTGGGAACTGGGCATGAGGGCAAAAGTTGTTGTGTTTTATTTGGGGAGATAGGCTGATTTTTACTAAATTAAATGTAGGTAAAACTTGAAAAGGCTGTTGGATATAAAAAACAAAAGTTTCATTTTGAATATGTTGGAATAAAATGTTTTCAGAAGGGTGACTGCTGAAATGAACACAATTCAGTGCATTCAATTCAACATAGACTTAAATATGTTTTTAACATCCTCTCCTCCCCACAGTGTGGAGGACACCAAACTCCCCAGCTGGCTGAACCAGAAACACTTTATGCCCCGCAAACTTAGGAAATAACTCCCTTGGATATAAGAGGATGCACTGCTTTGTCTTCCCCAGAACGTGATCAGAGACTAATGAATGAAAATTACTGTAACAGTGGCTTAAAGACTCTTTTTTTTCCTGAGAAGTCCTAGGCTATGTCATTATTGTGAAAAAAATGTATTTTAATGTAGCTATAAAATCCAAGTTGAAACAGGCTTTCCTACTGTTCTGCCACAAACTGACTGATGGAGCAGGGGTTGAGTTCAATTTTAGAGGGTCTTTGCAAAAAGGCACTTAAGCATTATTTTGAGCTTCCATGGAAAAATCTGGGAAACTGCGTTATATTACCCAGACCTCATTGTGTGAAACATCTCCAACTGTGAGCGATAAAGTGAAAAATGTATTTGAACAGACGTAACATCTTTGGAGGGGGATGAAAGAAAAGCATAATAAATCACATCAATTTGGTAAATCTGAACAACACTCCCCAACACCTTTCACTCGGTACGTTGGCAGTAGTCCTGACATTTTTCTCCTCTATCTGGGAGTGCTCTCCACGCTGAGCAGCTCCTACCCTCTCCTCTCCCTGCCTTCCACAGTACTTTTTCCCCAGCTCAGAGGAATGCAGTCAGGGAACATGCTGATGTCTTGCTCCTGTTTTCTGCAGCAAGGATATAATTCTTTAGTCAAACACATCAATTCTATAGAGGTAAAGCTTCAAAAACAGACATACGCACAGTGCTCCAGTGAAGAGTTACCATCTGCCTTCCCTTCTCCTCCTCCTCAAAGGAAGGAAGGAAGAAATTTAGCAGGGGCTTAGCTCTTCATTACCTGCTTGCACTGACATTCATGAGAATCCCTGCAGGATTTTTCTTGCTACCCAAGCAGGATGAACACCCACAAAAATTGGCAAGGAGATGACTTTTAACTCATTTTCAACAGCTGGCTCTATTTCAAGTAGACAGTGTCTCTCTGGTATCAAACCAGGAAGAATTCAGGTTTGCTTTCCTCTGAAAAATAGAAAAGGCAAGTAGCCATCCTACTGGTTGCCTTGAATACTAACAAAGAAATATGATGTTTCAAGGATTAAAAGGAATACAGTTTCATCTGTCAAAGCCTGAGGATGAAGTTCCATGTTTGCCTGATAGTATCTTTTAGCTGAGCATCCTAAAAACCT
This sequence comes from Phaethon lepturus, assembly GCF_000687285.1. Lineage (NCBI taxonomy): Eukaryota > Metazoa > Chordata > Aves > Phaethontiformes > Phaethontidae > Phaethon > Phaethon lepturus. The sequence continues at coordinate 11,848 of NW_010522471.1, forward strand.
AAAGCAGAGATTGCTTTCTGCATAGCCTGCTCCCCTGCCACTACTCTGGTGATGCAGGCACTATTGCCTACAGCAGGGAACACTCAAATGTCAAATTCAGAGCTCAGCCGTTGTGTCAGGAGAGAGCAGTTACTGCTACATCAGTCATTAGTGTGCAACATTACACGTCTGAATGATATTTGTATGCTGGGAAAAGCTGACTCTTGGTACAGAAGCAAAAAAGTAATTTTGTTGGGATAGTTTTTTTAGACTGACAAAAGTTACACCAGCTCCCTCAGCAAAAAAAACCCTAAACAAACAAAAAAACCCAACCAAACTTCTTCAACCAATGTACCTTAAGTAAGGAAATTTACTCTCTTGGCAGAACTATACAAGGCTTGACAATGCTTGAGATAGATTGAGAGTTTAACAGAAATGCAGAGAAGCAGCGGGTAAGAAAGAACTGTTGTAGAAGTGCAGCTGCAGAGTTACTCAGCATAGGAAGGCACATGTATCCTCAGACAGTGTTAATCTTAATAAGCTTTAATTTAAGTCAGGTTATTGTCTGGGCACTACCAAGAAGCATTATCCCTAACAGGTTATCCAAGATAGTTCCCTGTCTTGGAGTGGTTCGTTCTGGGCTTTGAGTTACAACTCAGCTGATTTGAGTTTCTCAGGGCAGTGAGGCTCTGCGATTGCACGTAGGAAGTGGCGTGTTTAAGAGACAACAACCAAGCTCTGCTTGAGCCACATAGAAATAGACAAACTTGCTGTACAGTTCGTATGCTGCAGATAGATAGGGAATGTGTTTCTTTTGTATGGCCCCTATTGCAAGCTCAGCAAGCAAAGCACTGTGAGGAACTAGCACCCAACAGAATTGCATGACTGAGGCTTTTATCACTTACTGGAAGTCTTCCACAGCCTGAAGAAACAGTTGCAGTTTATTGCATCAATAAGAGTGCAATTTACATTAGAAAGTAAGCGTACAGTGTTTATTCCAGGAAATTATTGACATAGCTTGATGCCACTTATTGCCTTGAAGGTGAAGAGCAATATGACTACCTTGTAGTCAATTAGCAATAATTATGAACAGCTCATCAACCTTAATACCTCTTGTGGCAGACAGGGAAACTTTGACTGCAATCTCTACCATCTACAAGTATAGAAAGCAGGTAAACTTCTGAATATTGGCAAATCCATATTGGGATGGGTGACACATTCACATTGCCACAAATACACGCTTTCTAATGCAGCACAGGAGTCAGTTACTTTCCACAACTTTGTCTTGATCAAGATTTCTCATAGGCCAAGCATGAGATTTATACTTGCCATAGGAACTTACATGCTTTCCTTTCACCTATGCTTTTGAAAAATATTGTAAGAAATATTGATGTATTCTGCTTCCTGGCTTACCTTATGTTCCTCCAGTGCTATGTCAGGTATGGAGTCTTGCTCCATGTTAACACCAGTTGGATCAAATTGTCTTGAATGTGCTTATGTCTAGATGGTCCCACCACTGCATCTGGCTAATCTACACTTCAGATTCAAGATGGATTCAAGATAAATCTGTTGTTCAGATTTACCACCACTCCTGGCCTGGACATGGTCTAGCAGCAAGAGACTCCTTCTATTTCATTTACCTGTAATGAAGGATCTGACCCAGACTCCAAATCCACATTGTAGATATTTGCATTTTGTATTACAGAAATTTTGCTAATAACTATACACACAAATCCCCTGCTGGCTGGAGAAACATTTTATACTAGCAATGGAGACCTGTTCCTGATACAGCTAAACCATCCCCCTGAAAAATTCAAGCTATCTAGCCAAAAGGCTCTTTCGCCTGTATGTGTTGTGTCTGCTTTGGCTGTGGATTCCAGAAGAGGTGCCGGCAAATCTTCGTCAGTGAGAATGTTGTTTTTCCTACTCCTGAGCCAGTGGGACTGTGCCAAGAAAACTTGGTATCCAGGACCTGCCTAGCATGACTCCAGTCCACTTCCACCTCTCTCTGAGCAGACTTTACACTGAATGATGTGCATTATCTCACTTCAGGCAGGTCACCAAGTCTCCCTCCCCAGATCTCTGTAGCTGCTAGGAAAACCAGTATCCCTCAAATTAGACACCTGCTTTAAAGAACAGTGTGCCTCACAGCAACAGACATGATAAATGCTATGAGTAATGACAGATCCATGTGCTAACAGTACTCTACCAGCCACCTACTGGCTCATTTCTTCTTTTGATAAAGGTTTTTCTCCTCTGGTTATGTATGAAATGCATAGTTCTGGTGTGAAGGTGGATCCCTCTGCAGAAGCACTGGGAGCAGAAGGCCGAAGTTCTTCAGTCCTGACTGCGGCTGTGAATCAGACTCAGTGCTGATCAAACAACTGTCATTCTTTGCCTCAGTTTCCCCACTTGTAATATGAATAATGTCTATGTTGCTGCAAGGCATAGTTAATATTTGCACGCTGGTGCTTTGGAAATGCCAAGCATCAGATAATCCAGGAGATACCAGTATCGTCAGTAAATCAGTTGTATCTACACAGTGAACAAAAGCAGGCACAGATGCTAGCATAATGTTATGTATTTTGGTACAAAATGAAATAAAAATCTTGCCTTCTGTCCTCAGATTTTTTGTCAAACATTCGTTGCTTCACATGCTGAAGCAGTTTGTAATACAAAGCATATTTCTATCCCACTTTATTTTACATAAAAAAGTGAAGAACCATGATTGAATCTTAACACAAAAAAAGGGCTTAAGTTACATTCTCCTGGGATGATCTGTAGCAAAGCATAATAAGTTTCTCAATATCTGACCTAATTATATCTGTCCTTCTAAGCTTTGTTTCCCATAAGAGCTAAATGTCTATGGTTAAAAATAACATTTGAAACTCCTCCAAGTTCCAACAGAACTTTTTCAGCCTCTCTCAAATTTAATATCTATTTTTAATTTGTTTTAATTTTTCACCCAACTTTAAAAGTTATGATTTTGAGGCTGGCATTCTGGTCTATTATCCAGCCTCTAAAAATGTTTGGGTTAGATAAACTCGAGAGCTGCGGGGGGGGGAATTACATTATGTGTGTTTATTTCATGTTGGAAAAATACCACAGCTATCGAAACAAGTGACAGAGAGGCATGGGGAAGGCGTCGTGGTTGAAAAGGAATTGTCTCTGTTAGAAATGTATCTTCTGGGTCATGTTGAGGTCTCTTGGCAGACAACACCAAGCAATTCTGCGATGGCTGTTTGTATCGTTTGTCCCTACCTGAGCAGCCAGCTCTGCCAGCAGTCCCTGCCCCAGAGCAACCGTGACGGAAGGCGATACAGGACCCAGCCCCTGCGACTCATCAGTCCTGTTTAGAGCCCCCCATAACCGTGCAAAAGCTGGCAAATTGTGCTGCTGTTGGGATGGCAGAATCCTTCGTACTCGTCTCTTCCTCCTGGCCGTGCTATTAGCGGGCTGGCAGAGACCTGAGGCTGGGATGCCTCGCGTCTGGACCCACTCCACACGGCAGTCAGAGATGCCTGTGGACATTTAAAACCTTTGTGCCTCAGTTTCCCACCCACAACCCACGGATAACAGCACTACCCTTCCTGACCAAGCACTGCAAAGCTGAAGTCCTAACGTTTGCCAAGGGCTTGGAAATGAGGTATAAGGTGTTTAAAGAATACAAGGTGTTATTATAAGCAGTCGTACTCCATTCCCAGGGAGGTTGACAACAGATAACGTTTATACAGCGCCTTCCATTGTGAAGAGGCCACGAAAGTGAGTCTGCAAACAGAGATCCAAGCAGGATTTTTAGATGGGAAATTCAGCTCAGCCCTTCTCTGTTGAGAAACTTTTTTGGCCTATGGAAGGAAGAATCTGGGTATCAGACTGACTATTTGTATATCAAGCCTTGTCCACCTGCAGGAGTTCTGCATCCATCACTGTGGACGGGCCATAAAGCCTTATCCCGGAGCTTTATAAATGGTGCTGTCTGGTCACAAGAGCAGAGCCGGCGTGAGCTCCGTTTTCACGGTTCGGTTCATGGGAGGGGGGTGCAAGCTGAACAACAAATGCAGTTTATAATTGCCCAGCCGTTCTGCTTCGAGGGTCTGGGAGACTTAAATGTCACAGTATACAAATGGGACTTGTCAGGAGAAATAGAGCAATGCACGGCTCAAAGTGATTTCAAAGGCATCCAAGCCCAGTGCTTTCTCTAGTTCATAGTACAGGTTCAAGGCTGGAGCAGATTGCCTAAATTCCCTCAGAAAGAGGCAGTGAAGGGCTGTGAGGATGAGGCAGCAGCTCCTCAGTGGGTCCTGCGGTGAAGAGGTCCGATTTGGTTAGACGGGCAGCAGCGCAGTTTGGTGGTTGCAGTATTCCCAAAGGATGTGTCCGTTCAGATCCCTGCAGGCTGAGACGGGCGAGCTCTCCGGTTTCACTGACCTTGCCTTAGCCATCAGGCTATTCTGCTGGTGCAAAAATTGATTGCAAGCTCTGAATCCTAATTTAGCTAAAGCACCTGACTTTTCCCTAAGAACTCACATGAGGGACACATTGATACCTTTCCTGTGGACTGCCTTAGAACGACGGGCTGCTGTGAGTCCCCAGCTTCAAATGTAGCCCTCTGCTATGGGGAATTCAAGGCAGAGCCAGCCGAAGGCTCCTCAGAAGAGCCGGTGGCACTGAATATTGCCATCCTGAGGACAAGAGGCCGGGGCTGGGTTGCTCCTGCCACAGGAAAGGGGAAGGAAGGGCAGCACTGTGACGGAAAACCAGGCTTGTTATGGCTGCCTCTACTGCAGAGATAGGAAGGGTGAAGACAGAAGTGCTGTTGCAGGATGGGGCCCTCCCCTTACCCCTAACAGCAACTGCTGCCCTGGCTATCTATGCTCCTCTGTTGGCCACTGCAGCTGTGAGCCTGGTTTCCCAGGGCTGATGCATCGTGTTGCTGTGACAGCCTGCTGTCCTGTGCCCCTGCTGCCCGTGCCCAGCACTTGCCCTGCGTGGGGTGCATTCCCCTGGGGAGCTGTGGGTCTGCATCTGCAGCACGTCTGCACTCGGTAGCAAAACACCATCCCGTCACTGCAGAAGGCTTGGCTAATATCTTATATCTGGTTGCACTAGGTGATCATTGTAGGTCCCTTCCAACAGGACAATTCTGTTCTGTTCTGTTCTATTCCATGTCTAAGAGCCATCTTACTCTTTCCAGTGGTGGGATTCCATACAGCGGGCATTTTGCAAGATACTTGGAGTTCAGGCCTCTCCTCCATAATGAGAAACCATCTCAGGGTGGCTGGGGTTGGCAGCGAGCAGAGCATCCTGAAAGGGACTTGTAGTGAGGTTGGTGTTGGTCTCTTCTCCCAAGTAACTAGCAATAGGACAAGAGGAAATGGCCTCAAGGTGCGCCAGGGGAGGTTTAGACCCTAAATGGATATTAGGAAACATTTCTTGACTGAAAGAGAAAGCATTGGAACAGGCTGCCCAGGGAGGTGGTGGAGTCACCATCACTGGAGGTGTTCAAAAAATGTGTAAAGGTGGCACTTCAGGACATGGTTTAGTGGCATGGTGGTGTTGGATTGATGGTTGGACTTGATGGTCTTAGAGGTCTTTTCCAACCTTAATGATTCTGTGATTCTACATGGGATTCCAGCTACTTTAGCTGGCGACTGGAATATAGCAGTGGTACCCTGGCTCGCTTGCAATGCAAAGGGAGATTTTTACATGTGAATTAAATGCAATGTGCTTCTGTTGTCCATTTTCTAGCTATTCTCCCTGGATAAGGTGTTGAACTGAGTTGTTTCCTTTTACCCATCGCTTTTTTTTTTCCAAGGCTAAAGTAGAAATAAAGGATCCTAGATGCTTCTGAAAGTTTAAATAGCCCAGATTTTGGAAACTGGTTAATTTTTCACTATGATGTTTTCTAATAAAAAGATGGTTTGCAAGCACTGAGCACATGACACTCTTTGATGATATATCACAGGTCTACCACAACCACTTCGGGAAACAGTAGAGGGAAAACCGCTATTACAGAAAAGCCAGTGTAGATCTATCTTGAAATAAAAGGTCTACAATTTTACCAACATTAGGCATCCTATTTTGGGAAGAAACTAAAGAGAAGATTTTTTTTTTCCAGAAAATATTGTCATTTCCAAAAGCAATATATTCATAGGTCATGAGACTGACTTACAGCAATAGGTTCACACAGACATCCACTTGCTCCTAGACTGTGAGCAGTAATGTCAGAGACTCATTTCTAAATTCGACACTTGCACCTGCATGTGTAATATTCCAGACATAGTAGGTGCTTCTGACTGTTTTCCTATGTTTGATTTTGAAAAACCTGTTCCTTGCTAGATTGAACTCATTACTTCCCAAATATCTTCCTAAATATAAGTTTGGATGTGATATTCATACTGGAGTTTTCTGCAGGATCAGTTCCAATGTTAGGTTTTCAGATGTTATTTGTTTTCATTGTTCCACAACATTTTTTTGTCCTCCCTTTCATTTCTTTCTGATCTTCCAGTAAAGCTTTACAATCCTGATATGCTGTTTTCATCGTTTCTCCAATAATCTCTTTGAAGAGACTGGGCAAGCTAGACCATCCCTCAAATGATGTAAAACATTTTCCTAATGTGGACATCATGTGTTCCAAGAAATTCCTGACTTAGTTTGAGTGTTTCCATACTGCATTCATGTATGTCAGCAGCAGTCACAGGAGCCATCTGTCCTCACTGGAGGCCGCTCATTCCCAGCAAGGCTATTTTGCACCTCTAGGTCACTACATCTGCCGTTGCCGGTTCCAATAAAGGGCTCCTCATCCCCCACCAGGAAATATCCACCCCCAGCTATCACCTGCCAAAAGCCCATCATGAGAGATTCTTTTCAACATCCTGCAAAACAATTCAGATGATAGCCAGTGTTGGTTTATTTTTATGGCTAAATACTGCTGAGATGCCTCTTTTTAAAGAATGACCTTTCCCCCCACCCCCCTTCTTTTTTGGTGTCTAGAGCAAGTTCTGATCACCCAAGCAGGCCAAAGCAAAGACACTTGAAGCAGAGAGACACAAAAATAGGATCCTCTCCCATGGCAATTTTGGATTGCCAGCAGAGCTGCTCCTCAGTTGTTGCAACAGCCTTTACACAACCACTGCTCCTTTGCTCCCCCCCGCAGGGAGGTGTCAACCAGCCGAGCTCAGCACCCTGCCGCCCTTAAACACAAAGGCAGCCAAGGTGCAAAGGCAGACCCGGGGGCCTTGCAGCTCGGTCGCGCGGCTCGCTGGGAGCTCAGAGCCTGCTCACTGTACCCCTTTGCAACCTGCCGACCCCTGCATAGAAGAAGAGGGGTCCTCTTGTTTCTAACTGCTGCAGGCTTGCTAAAGGGAATGAAGGTTTGTTCTTCTAGCTCTATTTGTGAGAGCATTCAAATACCAAAGTTAAATCCAGGCTTATCCTCTCTCTTTTCTTTACATAAAAGCTCCCACTCAAAGCAGACGTTCTCAAATCTATTATCCTCTATATTGTTCATAGTGGTTCTAATTTTTCCCACATTGCTCAAAGCTCTATCCTCAGGTGACTGTTCTCCGAGCTTTCGCAGCTCAGCTTTACCTTTCAAATAAGATTTATCCATTAAAAAACAATTCCACTGCTTTTTGCAGCTATCATTTTGTCGCATATGGATTTATTCAATAAATGCTTTTAATAGCAACATTTCTAGGCTTTGTTTGTCAAAAGCTGCCAGGCTTTTACAAGCCACGGTTGGCACAGCTGCTGAATTGCCTCTCTGTACCCAGGGGAGAGTTCCCTGCTGGTCATGACAGAGGTCCTGCACACACAACTAAATGAAAGGAAATTAAAAATACGAGTATCTACATAATTCACAGCCAGTAAATGGTGGAGAATATCAGGCTTCCAGCAACTTCTGGACCTCAGCAAAGCTTCTAATAAAAGCAGGGACATGTGATTTTAAGCTGCAATTCCAAGATCTACCCAAAGACCTAACAGCCCAGCTTCAACACAAATACCAGGGCAGGGAACTATATAAAGGCCATCAGCAAGAGCAAATTCAGCCAGCCCAAGGGCACTGGGAAGTAACAGCTGACAGGACAGAAAAGAGAGGTCAAGACCAGTATGCCAAAAATCTTTTATTCCTGGGTCAGCCTGAAATTAAGCAACGGGTTAGCAACGGGTGTCTAGCGTTTGCATCTCGGTGTGTGTGGCATCCACCCATGCAGGACTTCACATACGTCTCCGGAAGAACTGTAAATGGTGGTGGTAGTTGAAAAAGAGAGTGAGTCTTTCCTTTTGTTCTGTTTCCCCAGACCCTTGCTTTTTCTGAGGTTTTTCAGATGTCTATTGCTAAATCCTTGGCCCAAATTCTCCTCCTTGAAAGTGGTGCAGTGCTAAGTTTGTCTGAAGCAAAATTGAAAGAGAAAAGAGAATACATTGCCTAATATTCTTTTGTAGGTTCTCCAAGAATTATAAACTCCTTTTGGTGGCTCTTTTGCTTTCTTTCAATTAAATATTTAATACATTAAGACTTAGGAAGATTTCTTTTTGCTGAATTTCCTCCGTTCTTTCTATAGTCACTCACAGTCCCAAAAGGACTTACTAATTAAATTCTCCCGGTACAGTGTTATCTCTGTCTGACTATCTCTATTTTCTGTACTGCAGCTTGTGTACATTGTCGAGAGGAGCCAGAGAAAGCAAAGAACTAAATAAAAAGATCCCTCCAGGAATACAGTGTTCGATTATACAAAGAAAACCAGCAGTTTAGATTGCTCATCCTTATTTCCCACAGGAGGCCTCAAATGTCTTTGTTCTTTGGCTTTTTAAAAAGACTTTCCTTTTCTGGTTAAAAGCCTTTTACCTGTGAACTGCAGGCCAGGCCTTTGGTCACATTTACCTGCTTTTCCATTATCAGCTGTTACACGCTGTTCTTCCCCATGCTCTGCCTCCAACAAACAGCTTCGGGGTGTTTTGCAGCACTCCCTCCCCATGGCTTCGTGCCCGGGCTCCAGGAGCTTCCACCGGCTCCGGGTTTCCTGGGGGGAGCCTGGCTCCATGCGAACAACACAGCGGGCTCCTCTCACAAATGACAAAGTGTCATAAATGCATTACTGTGGATAAGAGTGATGATGAGATCCCTGGAGAGGCCAGGGAAGGAATGAGCTTGGGCCCAAAGCCCCCTCCCATCTCCTGGAGAGCTGTACCTGTTTTATGGGCAAAGACAACTTCTGCTCCCGGAGCTGTCAGTCAAAGACAGCTTCCTCAGTGCTAAAGTCACTATAAATAACAGAATAACTCTTAAAAACATAAATGGGAAGCACAGCAGAACATATAATTCACCAAGCGTTTCAAGCTGTGAACTCCCTGCCTCCTTGAAGTCCACAAATTTGTATGACTCACAGGCATCACACCTATGTTACATGTGCACGCATATACATGCTTTGATACGTACAGTATTTTGCTCTTGCCTAAAAACAAAGCTGTAAAATGGAAGGGGAGAATCCATCTACCCCCTTACACATTATGCTGGGAACCTGACATTACCTCCGGTTTGCTGTCTTCCCAGCTGGCTACATATTGTATCGTTTATGTTGGACCTCCTCCAAGATTAATGGCATCATCTGTACAGTTTTAACAGTCTAATCTTGCTAAATCTCTTTGTTTTGAAATTTGATTGTGCCTGATCTTCATTATTTTAATTGTTTAATGTATTCTAATTAAGGCTCAATTAGATCTAACAGATCTCAATTCAGCCCAATGTATTCACATCTGCCTGCAAGCTGGGGGAAGCACAAGACAAACCTGATCCCGTGGTGGTTTTTCAGTCCAGAGACCAGGTACTATTTTTGCCACCGACTTTTGTTTGACTGCAGGCAAGTCATCCATCTTTCTGTTTCTCCAAGGGATTCCAGCTTGCTGTGTTTATAACCTAACCGGGTCTCAGCGCAGGTTGACAACTTTACACGCAAGTGTTACGGAAATAACAGTAACAACCCACAACCCATCCCATACACAGCTGCCTTCTCACTGGGACTGACTCCTGTTTACACAGAGCACAGGAAGAAAGACCGCGGACATGGAGGCTTGTAAATATGCATATTTCAGCGTATAACATGGAAACCTCCCTTCTCTCCCCACCCACCTCATATCGAGTTCTGGCAAGATTCTGGTGCTTCCCGGAGGACAGGCTCTCTGCCTACATAGAGGGATACCTTCCACTTGCTGCGTACAATGCAGCCCCATCGGAGCCATGACAGTCATCTCCTGAAAATGCGGCTCCTGCGGCGCGCACAGGCCTCCAGATCCCTGCACCACCACTCCAATGGTGCATCTTCATTCTGCCAGCATCCAGGTTGCAGGGAAGGATCTCTCTTTGCCGGGGGTTAAAAGCCAGTTGCTTCTTCTGAAGATGGAGCTGGGAGAAGAGCAAGCAGGTAATATGTTTTCCTTTCAAACAGTGAATGAAGTTGCCTACCTTCCCTTCCCCATCACCTTAATCCAGCACTTCAGTGGGAAGAGCATTCACCCAGGACACCGGGGACCCAGACTCAATTCACTCCTCCATCTGAGAGAATACAAACCCATTTCTTCAGGACACGCTATCAGGGTCCACAAGGGGACCTTTAGCTCCTACTAAAAATTTGTCATATTTGTGCAAAAATTAATGACAGAACATTAATTAATCCTGAGAGTAATCGCAGCCTGCTGGTCTGCTGGCCAGAGCTCACAGCTGAGGGCAAGGAGATCTGGTTCTGGTCTGTGCCCTAAGGACTACTTCTGTGTCTTATCTGCTGATTACTACTGTGTAAAATAAACTCAGATTAGCTTTCTGAGGTGTATCAGGGTTTCCCTAGCACCTTTCTTGCAGCAGTAAGCAGTGTGGTGAAAGACTGAAACCACCCTATAAATAACAAATCAGACCTTGATTTAGTTCATCATAAAAACAAGATGGGAAGAAACAAACATATGCACAAACTTGCCATTTTCATCTCCACAAGGAAGCTACGTGTTAATGCCCCCCAACCTGATAAAAGGCATTCCCTTTGGCATTGGAGGCAGCCAACTGCACAGGTTGTTAACTTGACGGTAACTAACATATGCTCCAAGGAAGACGCAACAGGCGTGGCACGAAAAGAGCACATGCACTTGGTCCAGCAAAGATGCCCCTCACGAGGTTACAGAACAAGCCCCCACTGGGACTGCACCTCTCACACACTGGTGTTGCAGTACCAACGGTTTTGTGGGCTCAGCAGCCAGCCTCCTCTGAAAGTGTTTCATTCAGATTAATTTAGACACCCCCCTCCCCCAAAAAAAAAGAAAAACAGTATGTTACTTAGGAAACACGGTATAAAAGAAGCAGAGAAGAGGACCTCTAGCAAACATGGAGATAGAATTTAGATTTCAAAGCCCTAGGAGAAAAAAAAAAGTGCCTCCTTTACTTTTAAATTCCTTTGAACATTTTCAGATCTGTAAAAATATTCAGTTAGAACAACTGTAATCAAAATAATATACTGTGTGTTTTTGTAATCTAGCTTGGGGATTCTTTTCCACTCCCAAAACATAACATGGGCTTGTTTTTAGGTAGAGAAACATTTTTATTTTTGCAATTTACTTTTTCTCTGAAGAAAACATGCTTTTAAATTATGGGCAAGATGGATTCATAAATTTGAAGCAGTTTGCAGGCTGTTAGAACTGAAAAAATAATTTGAGAGTCTGCAGTCTTCCGGCCAGGTATTCTCACACCCAGCCCTTTCTGCTGAGAGGGTCCCAATGGCTGGGTACAGTTCAGCTGATGACTTGCTCTTTCTTACGCTGTCAGCAGAGCTGCCGAGCATTTCTGACTCAGGTGGGCAGAACACTTCACAGCCCAGTAGCCATGACCACAGACTGGGAGGAACCCAGCAGGAGCTATTGTTGCCAAGGGAGAATTTGTCAGAGCAAGAAGCTCGCTGGGGAGTGCTGGGGAAGGGAGGAGCAGGCCAAAATCCCCAGCAAGGCTGGTCTGTGGGAGGAAGATCATGGCAGGCAGGAGGGGTTGGTTGACGGAGGGCACCAAGGGATAGAAAAAGAGCACTTCAGTGCTGTGTGTATCCAAATGAACGTATTGAAGAGCGCTCTGAACACCCTTTGAGCTGCTATGCCTTATTTACTTGGAAAGGTGGTATGCTGGAGATGTAAATTGTTCTGTGAATGTCGGAGTGGCGCCAGGGACCGCGTGAGCCGGCGGCAGGACATGCCTAGCAAACTCCTAAATCATCCTGGGAGTGGCAGGCTGCAGCACAAGTGCCAGGAGAGGCTTCATTTACAGCTGAGGTATGGGTACGTCAGCCTAGCTCATCACCCGAGAACCTGCAGAAAAGGTCTTCCCCCAGTTTGCATCCAGCTGTTTGAGGGGTAGGTTTGGTACGGTAGATCAAGTACCTGTGCACCAACCAACAGCTTAAAAGTTTCATCAGAAAGAGAACTCCTAACCGTGTTTGCCTCATCAACAGCTATCTGTAGGAGATGGAGGAAATAAATCGTTTGGAGAGCTTCTTGGTCAGTGCTGAGAAGCTGTAGCATATGCCACACTGACTTGTGGATTTAAGCATGCTCTGTGGAGTTCAGGATGTTTTGAGAACTTCCTGCCTGAACATCAACCATAGCTCTAGCTGGACACTTCCGAATCTCCACTTGGTCTTATAATCTGCTTATTATCATCCCCCCATGCCATGTGCTTTCTGATAGTTGCAGGATGCAGTACAGCTCTTTCCGTCCTTTAAGACCATCTACGGATTGCATCTGTAGTACCAATTTTTACAGCTTCTTTTTCTTCAGCCAATTTCTGAAACTCAATATGCTTCAGACTCATTTTATTACCCTCCTTCCTTATTTTTTTTGCAGCAGGTGGAACATGTTCTACACGAGGTTTTGGGGGTTCATTTTTTTTCCCCAAATCTTGTCCCTCCACCTATCATTGCATGTTGGCAAAAATGTCCAGATTCTCCATAGGAGAGCACGCAATCTCTGCTTTTGAGTTCTGATCTTCCCTTGCGCAAAGCCTCTTCTCTGAAAATTGGCACCAGTAAGCTCCTTAATCCATGGCCTAGCAAGTCTTCTTGTGCGCTGTTGTCTCCATACAATGTTTTGCATTTGCAGGCGTGAGCTGTAACTAGCTCTGGTGACAGTTTTTCTGTTAAAGAAGAAGAAGAAAAATGCCATTGTAAAATCTGGAGCTGATCAACAAATCTGTTGGTGAAGCTCAGAGGAACTCACAGCATTTTGAAGTTAGTCTACTGCTATTATTGCTGCTCGCATGCTGCTTATCATATCATAGAGATCACTTGGTTACAGCCTAGTTGCACTCCTAATTAGCCCAGCCAGAAGCCTGCCAAGTTTGAAAAAAATAAATGTTTAACTGAGAATTGAGACATTAACTATTTGAGAGATAATAACATCCATAATCTTGTTAGTCTCCTTCAGCAGTTTAACTTTCGTCTCATTGAAACCTCATTTTCAAGTTCAGTAATAAGAAAAAGAGAATCCAGAAGTTGGGGACAAAAAGAGTACCTGCCGTGTGAGACCTTAGGCCTGGAGTTTTTGCTTTAAAAATCCTTCCTCGAGGCTTAGGTTTCAAAGACTGCCCTAGATAAATGATGAGAAAGATTAGCTTGGTAACTGGCCCTGGCTTAGAAGTGACAGGGTGGGCTCTCAGCCCCTTCTTCAGCCTCAGGTTTTCCATATGGCCACAGGCAAATCATGCTGATGTTTGCCTGAGAGCTTTGTCCCTACAGAGCCTTACCCTGCAGGAACTGGGTGTAGATGTCAATTTGCTGCTGCTGACCTTTAAATGACTGTAAAACTGTTAACTTGGCCACACTGCAAGCACTACCACTAATTTTATACTTCCTGGGGCTTATCTATTATGCAAAACCAGACAGGTTTCACAAGCTGGGAAGTTGTGCAGAAGAGCAGCTTTTATCACAGCCCAGGACTATGTATGTCTATTCTTTGTTTTGACATCAGCTCAATAGTGTCCTGTTTAGATAATTGACGAGAGAAGAGCTACAGAAACTTTCCATGCTAGATAAGCTATCCATCTTGAGGAAGAACCCGGCAGAAAAGACAAAAAGGAGACAAAGCATTTTTCCTTGTTTCTCCAGCTAAACTAATTTGTAAAATATACAACTCTCACATGTTTTTTTAGAGCAACACAGACCCCGTGGGGCAGTCGTAAGCCTCTGTACCTTGTAGGAATAGTCTAAAAACATTGTGATATTTGGGTTGGATGCTATTTGAAATGTGTGTATAGATTTAAAAAAAAAAATCATTTGCTTAACTCTAGTTAGCTTCTTTCAAACTAGGTTCACTAGTCCACCACACAACAGCTGGGTCTTTAAAATGTCAGGTAGCTGGCAGGGGGGCACAAATGTTTGATGAGTATAAATATCAAAGCAGGAGATTCTCCAGTCAGCATGGAAAGGGGTCAGTACCAATTAGTTTTGTTACAGCTATTGACAGGAGCACATCCTAACACCCTGGCTGAACTTTTTGGATGAAGAAACAGCCATTAAATGGCTCCCACCAGAGTATATCTGAGACCTCATTACTAAATCAGACAGGATTCTTAGGCCGGTTAAGTTACAGGAATTGATTCTGAGCCAGGAGAGCAAGGGCAATACAAAGATAGTAACAGACTCTGGAGATTCTGGGAGGACAAAAGGTGTTCAAGGGTGGAAAGGAGGAGGAGGAGGCAGGGCAAGAGTTGCTCTGCAAGAAATAAAATAAACAAAGCAGGGTTTGATTGACTGTTTTCATTAATTTATGTCCTTTGCCTCCTAAAATCTCCTCTACCATAACAACCTCAGGTTCCCTTCTGAAACCCACCCTCTAAATGGGGCACATGCTATGCTCAATCAAAAATCGTTGAGCATACTCTGGAAGGCTGGCGGCTCTTAGCCGCTATATAAAGGCTGGCTTCCACCTGCCTTTGCCACAGCGCAGGCATTTAATTACACGCTTTGTCCTCTGTACAGCTGCAGTTTTTCACAGACCTTATTTATCTTGAGATTTCAGCTCATCTTTCAGATTTGGTTGAAATTGGGTCCCAAAGTTTTTAAGAGGAATTGCTGAATGTACAGAGAGATAAACAACACAATCTCATAAAGCTCGTTTCAAAGGCAACCAGGCTAAAAAATGCCAGTTTTTAATTTCTGATCCTGTTCATGTCAAATTTTGTCTAACATTTCAGCAGCAATCTGTGGCCCTGAGAGCCTCATTCAATATCCTATCAAGAATATAAAATAAATTGTGATAAATGTAGTCAGTATAAAATAAAATGAGTTGAAATTGGTTGCTGGGATGCAAAACCGAAGTTGACAGGCAGTTGAGAGGAAACTTGCAAGAAAATGCTTATTTTATGTATTTCTTCGGGGCTTAGCAGCCTGGAGCTGTCAAGATGGTTTTGCACATGCTCAGCAGCAAAAACAAGGGAACTGAGTAATTTTACCAGTGGAAAATGTAAGTTCCTACTGCATTAAGAAAACCTTCAAGGTTAGAAATGCTATTAATGCCTATGACTTGAATAAAGTTACTTAAATACTTATTTAGGGGCCTAATTTCCCCTTGTGAAACTATATCCTGTGTTTCTTTAGTAGCCTGTTGTGATAATTTTAACAAGAGCTTGTGAAAATCTAATAGAATATATTAGTAAGTCCTTCTTCATCCATACCGCTACTGAACCATTCAGATATCAGTAAGAGATTAATGAGACAGATTTTTCAACACTAGAAATTGTCATTTCCTTGACCACCTCATAAAATGGACTTTGAGGTGCTGTATCATTCCATGTTTAAGTAGAACTTCAAATGATAAACTAATATGCAATTCACTGTATTAATAATTCCTTGGATTACCTTTTAAAAATACAGGTTCAATACATTAGCCGTTGACCCTTTTAATGGCAAATGTTTATAGTGAGAGTTTGCATGTATCCCATAGCGGCTATGCTATTTCGTTTTTGAGGTCCTCCAGAAATCCTCAGGGCGTACCCTGTGAGACTGGTATCTTGCACCTTGGCATTTTTTCTGATGCCCTCAACACTAACACCGATGGTATACTTCTAAAGAACTTAAAGAAAGTAAATAATATATTACTTAAGAAATAAGAGACAAACTTAGGATAAATGCATACAAGACAAGAAGCTCTGAAATTAAGTGGCAGAACCGATTTGAAACAAGACATTATGGAGCCTTTTTCCTGTCAATCAACATTAAAATTACATTAGCTAGTAAGTGAAAATAAATAAAAAATAAGTCCAAAAATAAATCAAAGTAGGTATAATAGAATGATGTTAGTCTCAAGTTTGCTTCAAGACATCCTGTCTCTTCTGGTAGCACTTTTTAAGTACTATCTTGCTCACTCAAATGCAGTTACACATAACGGAAATTAATACAAGCTAAAAAGAGCTCTAAGTTCCCAAATCCCAGTGGCTATTGTTTGCAAAAAGAAAAGAACTGTTTTCATCTATAAACCAACAGAATTACTCACAATTTAATAATTCAGGGTGTGTAATTCAGGCCTGTGTAGAGGACCGGGATAAGACCAATGCACAGTTCATTTATCAACACAGTATTAAATCCACTCAAACTCACACTTCCAGCCCCGGAGGACCTACATTCAGTGGGTGCTCCCAGCAGAAGGGGTGGCCGATCACCTTCATGCATCCTAGGGCAAAGCACACCCATTTCAGCACCTTCCATCTTGCTTCCTGTAGG
>NW_010522471.1:28602-34574 GCF_000687285.1 Phaethon lepturus
TATGTGATATGTGCTTTCAGTATATCTCTGGAAGACACAAAAATACCTCAGCACTGGGCAATCGGTTAGGAATGAGAATATAATAAAATCATAACATATAAACCATACATATTCCACTTGCAGACCTCTGTCTAGCCAAGTGTTTTCAAACACTCATGTTAAATCTTCTTTTCGTTGCTGATGGTTGGGGATATTTCATTTTATTTCTTCAAGGTTCTGATGACTGCAGCAGCATCCCTATAATGCTCCTTAGCTGCATCTCAAAGTAGTCCGATTAATCAACCTTATTCAAGAGCAATGAACTTTGTTCTTCTTGTGCAGCTTTTGAGTTTGCATGTAATATTGTAAAATCAACTCAGGTTCAACACAGAAACAAACTGAATTTTCCATGGGAAAGTAGATACACCCAAAGCAATGCCAAGTTGCCCATTTTCAAAATGAGCTCTCAGCAATTCCAGAATTTGCACACTTTTACATTCAATATGTAGGTGCTCAGATGTCACTGGCACACTCAAACACTGCAGTGAAAGGAACCAAATGAGATCCATATTTGGACCCACATTTTATACATAACAGCCTTGCCTCCCAGACCTCTCAAACACTCCTTCCAGCTAACTGGTTACTGAACGTTATTGCAGCCCTTCAAGTGCAGCAAGATCCTGATGTCCTTCCCCACCTCATAAAATAAATGTCAGAAATAAAAGTTCTTTAGATTAAATTCAGCTGTTTAGTGACACCTGTGTAAACTTACAATCTTTTGTGCCTTTCAGGAGCTTTTTCTAAACAAGGAAAAACAGCGTTTATCTTCTTTTCTCAGAAAGGTCTGTAGGAAGTAAGGAGCGGTGCTGGTTTATCTTCATCATTTTGTGACAAGCTCTGTGAAGGAAGTCGCCATTTTACATCACTTTTTTTCAGAATCAGGGAACATGATAACTTACAATTCATCACTTCTATGCCATTTATTTGG
Organism: Phaethon lepturus; assembly: GCF_000687285.1. Lineage (NCBI taxonomy): Eukaryota > Metazoa > Chordata > Aves > Phaethontiformes > Phaethontidae > Phaethon > Phaethon lepturus. Next base: position 29,570 of record NW_010522471.1, read on the forward strand.
TGGGTATCCTGACATCCTTCTTGGATACTTGTCACTTTGGTGACAAGATGTTTGCAAATATTTTAAAATTATTTTTGTGAATATGACCTTTGCATTTTATTGATGGATGAATCTGAGGAATCATCCTTGGGGACACTTCCAATCATGCACTAACTCTCTAATATATATATATATAAAGTAGTCCACATCCAAAATCATTTCAGGATTTTAATCCAAGGTACAGGATTACTTAAGCAGGACTCAGTAGTACTTCGATCCTTCAGCTAAACATGTCATTTTTTCTAAAACTAGACTGTGGACAGACAAATGAGGAGGTTAGAGAAGGTTCTCAGAACATCTCCAAAGAGACAGAAGGAAAGGCCTTGTGAGATCCAGCAGCTCTAACTACTTTCCACTCGGTGATGGAAAATAGCAGCCTTATCCACAATTTATATGTTTTATCACTGGCACCTGACACAGAGTCAGAATCTGACTCATTTTAGACCACTGGGAGGGAGGGGGAAAAAGAAAAGAAAAGAAAAGAAAAGAAAAGAAAAGAAAAGAAAAGAAAAGAAAAGAAAAGAAAAGAAAAGAAAAGAAAAGAAAAGAAAAGAAAAGAAAAGAAAAGAAAAGAAAAGAAAAGAAAAGAAAAGAAAAGAAAAGAAAAGAAAAGAAAAGAAAAGAAAAGAAAAGAAAAGAAAAGAAAAGAAAAGAAAAGAAAAGAAAAGAAAAGAAAAGAAAAGAAAAGAAAAGAAAAGAAAAGAAAAGAAAAGAAAAGAAAAGAAAAGAAAAGAAAAGAAAAGAAAAGAAAAGAAAAGAAAAGAAAAGAGAATCAAATGCATCCATCCTTCACTAAAGCTTCTCAGTTGGGTCAACCTACAAGAGTGTCCTGAGGACAAATGGTGTGAGTTGATACAAAAGCACAATCAGACTACAAAGGAGAGGAAGGAAAGATCTCATCCCCTTGTGCAAAGCTTGAAGTTTGGCTTGTAAATCCCAGGCTGTGGCCAAGGAAAGAAATAAAGACAGCTAGGACATACTCCTAAAAATGTTAATGAAGGTGGTAATACTCCAACGATCTTGCTTTTGCTAAGTGGGTGGCAAGAAGCTCGAAGCCCTACATAAGCAAACAACATTGCATAAGAATGCTCCTATATACAGTATAATCATGTAGCCTGAAAATCAGCACAGAAAGGTCTGTATGTAACAAAGTCACAACAGTCAGGATTTTGAGCAAGCACCTTTCAGAAAAGTAGCTTCTGACAGCAGGAGAGCACATGACAGAGCTGCCAATTCTTCTTCCCCCCCCACTGCAGGTCATAGATTTGCAGAATCATCTCCTGGTCTCCGGAGAAATGCCCTTTGCTAGCCTGCCTTTCCTCATTTTCCTGTTCCCAGGAAAAAAAAAAAGGAAAAAAAACCAAAAAGCAGGCAATCAGAACATCTCAATTTTCTAGCAGCAGCCTGGTTAGCACCGAAAGCAAACACTGCTGCGCCTTCCAGTCCCGGCAGCGTTTGCCGATTTTCAAGAGCTATTTCTACAGATTTGCTGGACTGCCTTCCCCGGCTTGCGGGAGAGTAGCCCCCCAAAAACCCTGCCATCCCCTTCTAGTGTGTGGATAACCCTGCCTTGCTACCCGTTCACTTTTAATTAAATGTGATTAAGCACAGGGAAGAATAACTAAGTACTTAGGGGAGTAAGGATGAGAGCGAAAAAGAAAGAACTAAATGCTATGTTAGAGGGAGAATAAAAGATATCTGGGGCCATTTTCTCCCCACCCCCCCAGTTTCTTCCTCTCATATAGGAAAGAAAAGTAAGAATCACTGTAAATAAACATAAATATATGTACTTTTATATGCAAATGTGTCTAACTACAAATGAGTGTTTGCTCCTAGTTGCCCACAAATACTCCTGACAGTCTGAGATACTGAAAGTGCAAGTCATCGAAGAAGAAGCTGTGTGGAGAGCAGCAGGGAAAATGCATTTGAAGAAAAGGGAAACTGCTTCAAGCCTACCTTCTTAAGAGACCAAGTTCCCCGGTCAAAACTGCAATAAGCAAGACAAAATAAAACATTCCACACTGGGGTAAAGTGCAGGAAATGTAAGAATAGAAGACAGCAGGAGAGTATCTGTTCAGGAGACGGGGCATATGCAAAGGTGAGTAATGTCTAATTCCTTGGATCTGTTTCAAATGGCAGCATTCATGAAATCCAGAGGAGTGGAAATGGTGTTTGGCAAAACCAGCCCACTTAAAGGGGAACAAGTGCAGAGTCTATTTACATACAGGGCTGTTAGCAAACAAAAACTATGGTTAGTGGCAATTAGGGTTGTTGCAGGAGACGTTCCATTCACTCCAAAACAAGAAATAATGGCAAGAAGTGGATGGGAAGGCTGATGCTTTCCTTCCACAAAACTATTAACACTGCCTACAGTATTGCAGCCCACTTCACAGGGGGATCCCCTATATTTCCTAGAGACATCAAAAAGCAATACATACCTGTGCTGCATCTAATATATGCTCCAGTCTGGAATCTTTATGCACTTTTAAGGATTAATATTTTTGCTGTATCAGTTAATTTTTCATCATGTTACTGAAAAATATTCAAGTACCTCTGAAAACCTATAGTCTATATTTGGGTAGTTGCCATTTCAATGAGATTTTTCTACAAAATAAAGATTTAAAGCTTATGTTAAAAATGAACTCTGTAACATAACTTGAAGCAAGTTGCAGCAAATGCTGTGCCATCATACCATCTGTGTTCAAGTACAGCTCTCAAGCTCTCCTCCTATTGCTTCCTAAAGTGGGAAATAATGATAAAAAATAAAAACAGATAAGATGAAGAAGCATTGTGTATTGGAATACATTATGAACCTGAGCATTACGATGCTTGTTTCAAAAACGACCTCCTCTGTATCTGTGTAACCCAACAGGGCATCACTGGGGAAGTAAAAAGAAAGGGTATATTCTTCTCCACATTTAAATTAAGCAACAGCGATGTTCTCACCTGACACAGCCAGTAAATTCTGGTGAGCTTTGCTCTACCCAATATTGCCCACTTTGCTTTTTTTTAGCTCTCTTCACAAGCGTTCCAGCAATATTCCACAGGAACGTGAGTGAAATCATTAAACATGGAGTAAATAGAAGGCAATAGAACTGATGAAAAATAATAAAAAAAAATAGCCCACTGTTAAATCAATGTCTAAGATAACAGAAGTTGCTGAAGAAAATTTACACGGAGAAAAATGTACATTATGACAAACCCCAACGTACATAGGCCACAAGAAAGGGTAGTAAGAGATCCATAAACTAACACTATAGGTAAAATGCCACCACAGAAAACACAACTGTTCTTTATATGATACAATTTTATGGGTAGATGAAAAAAAGCCCTCTTCTTAAAAAGCCAGCTTTGTCATGCGGAGCTTAAAATAGCACCTTTCTGATATTTAGTCACAACGCAGGATCCTTGTTTTGAAGATTTAGAAATAAAGCCTCCATTCTGGTCACTTTATCGCACTCTAAGGTTTACGGCCAGTTCATCACTGCAGGGCGGAAGGAAGACGGGGAACATGCCAAGAAGCTACCCCAGAAGCACCTGGAAAAGACTGAAGGAGGCACGAGGCAGAAGGCAGCACATCTGCAGGAGAACCTGTTGACGCTGCTTTCCCTGGTACCATACCAACCTGGTCCCAGCCAGCCACTTGTTGAGAAGACAAATACATTCATAACTTTTTCTTGCTTTCTGAGAAGCAAGCATCTCACTCTTCCTATGCTATTCCCCCATACTGCCCTACCAACAGATTTTTATGACTCTCCCTACGTAAATACATGTCTGTCCTGCGCTGTGGCTATTTCTCTGCAAGTTGTTTTGAACGATTAGTCAAGCAAGTATTTGCGATCTGAGCGGGAGTCGCTCAGAAAGGTGCTGCTGCTCTACTTCCAGTTACGGCTCCACAGCTGGGATACGGTAACCAACCCCGTGCCCAGAGCCTGAAGTTTTATGTGAGACCTGGCATTGAAAATGGATGGGGCGGCCTGCTCACCAAAGCCTCCCGTAGGCACTGGAGCCTGGAGCAAGCCCCTGGGGGGGTCATCTCCCTCTCCCGCTGGAGATGCTCCAGTTCTGTGGCATTGCCAGATACAACTGAGTCTGGAAGAGAAAATCTCCCTAATGCCCTGTAGCCTACCTGAGCCTTTTCAAGAAACATATCGAGGTGCTGTCTCCATCTTATTATTCCCCATCTTACTTCTAATTCTGTGAGATAGTGCTGATCCCAGAGCAGAGGAGAAAGCATACAAGAGGTCGGGACACCATGTACTTAAGACAGGGACTCAAGCTGGGGCATGCTGTTGAAAAAGGGGACATATGAATGCAGGCTTTGAACACCTTTGGGAAACCACTCATTTTTCAAAAAAAGCATTTCCAACAATAGCAATGTTTAGTATTTTAATACTCTTCCTACTCCTGTCAGCATGTTCTCATTGACATTTCGTGGTACTGGCCAAAACGCCCATTTGCCTTTCCAAGGGAGAGGCTTGCGAAAAGACCCCTCTGCATCTATAGAGCCCAGCTGTGCGTCCACCCTGCCAGCCTTGGGCAGGGTCCCTCAGGGTCCCCCGGCGACTGCCCGGGCTCTCTCCAGGGGCCAGGGGTGCTGCTGCCCCGGCTCCCCGTGCCCTCCTCTTCTGGGTCTTTCCAACCCACCACCTCCCTCCTGCTCCTGGTCCAGAGTTAGACTCCAGCAGGCAGTTCAACGCCTTGCCTGGCACACGCAGGCCGACGTGCACTGGGACAGTCCCGGTCCCCTCGGAACCCCAGAGCTCACCCACCAGCCTGCCCTCCATCACAGTTACCCCACGTTGCGGCCCTGCCACGGGGGCGAGCTTGGCCGGGGTGGGGGGGCAATTGGAAAACTCGGCCCTCGTGGAAAACACAAAGCCAGGAGAGGTCGCTCGGGGAGGGTGGTGCGTGGTGGGGCGGGGGTGACACTCACACACAACCCACGGCCACATGAGGTGGTGGT
>NW_010522472.1:0-7984 GCF_000687285.1 Phaethon lepturus
TTCCAACCTTAATGATTTTGTGATTCTGTATTTACTGAATAATACTGACTGGTACCATTCTACCATGTATGATTTTGATGTGTTCATAAATACATATTTACAGAGCACACAACTTATTTTTACCAGAAGCCATCAACATCAGGAATCTAACAGTATTCAGAAATGGACTCTAAGGACAAATGCGAGATGATAAGCATCCCACATCCAAGATGATGCTGATACTGGAATTGAGCAATATTCAGAAATAGACTGTACTACAACAATGCTTTTACCCTCCCCCCAATTTAAGTCAAGCTCATAGCTCAAGTAAGTACATATCAGGCTAGAGGGTCATTTCAGACTTTCTTGTTTGTTGATGCCGTTTATATCTAAAATACTTGAACACTCTCTAGGACAGCCCTTGGAACACAAACTTTTGTTTCCCAAGTCCAAAATAAAAGACCTAACTAGCAAGCATGGCCACAATCTCTATTTCAGTTCCACAGGAGAAGCTGAGAGATACACACCTCAGACCATCCTACAAACTGGTGATAATGGGATTCTTTGAGAAGCAGCTTCTGTTCCAGACCTTGCTCAAACACAAACAGAAAAGGAATCTGAACCTGGGCAGGTTTCACACCCAGATGAATGTTGTCACCACTGCAGTTCAAAGTATAAGGATGTGGGCAGAACTACCTCTTTTCCCCGAATATCACATTAACCCTAATACCTGAATTTAGTGGAAAACATTCCACGAATTTGGCCTGAGTCTATAAGCAGTCTGGCATCAAGCAAGCAAACAAAACCCCTACATAAACTGGCTGCCCCCAAAATTAGCCATAGATCTAGACTGGCTACTTCTATCAGCAACAAGTATGTCCAAAATTGTCATAATTATGCATAATAACATCTGAAGAGGCTATTAAACATTGTTTGGGTTTTAAGCCAATTCCAAACTACAAAGCGTTGAATTCACCTTGAATGTGGGATGCAAATTATCTCACATTCGTTCTTACAATTCCCTCTGAGGCATCTGGTATTAGTCATTGTCACAGACCCCAGGTTTAATTTAGCACAGCCGTTCCAACATTCAGCCCTCTCGGCTGTAAAATTGAAAGCGTATGAGGTGCGTTATGAAATTCTGCCTTACAACAATAACATTAAAGCTACTGACAGCCTTTCTGTACACACTACGATAAGCAAACCATTCATGAGTCTAACAAGTGTGTTCCCAGTTTCATGTTCTTGTCCAAATCCAGACTGAAATTTATTACATAAATCACTGCTACCCTGCTCTGCTTGCAGACATATTACCATCACCCCTTCCAAGATTTTGATCTTCACAGTCCAAGATAAACTGTTTTAGCAGCTATGCAAATCATTCTCAAATACTGACAAATCACATAAAGCCTTTATACCCTCCCAAAAAGTTTTGTTTCATGGAAACATAACGTGTCATTAGTCATAACGTGGAGTCATAAGCTGTCTGCGAGGCAGGCAGCTGCTGCAGCAGCCAGTTCTGTGGCCAGGCGCTGGATGGAGATGGACATGGACATGGACACGGAGATGGAGAGGCGCTGCCGGCGCCAGGGACGCTCGGGGTGCGCAGGGACCCCGCCAGGAGCCGGCCGCTCTCGCGGGAGATTTAAACAGCCCCGGGGAGCGCCAGCCAAACAGGGATGGAGGGGGCGCCGACAGGGGGCGCAGCAGAGAGCGCCGAAGAGCGCGTGAGAAGAGCCGTGCACAGCCGCCTGTAGCCCCACAGCCCAGGGAAGTGCCCCAGGCTTCCGCCATGACGGTGGGCACTCGCCTCAGAGTTATAAAATCAGTGTTTCTACAGAGAAAGCCCATGGGATGTCTGATGCTTCCACCCAGGTGGAATAGGAACGACATGGGCCTGTTGCAGTGTGTCCAGAGGAGGGTCACAAAAATGATCCGAGGGACGGAACACCTCTCCTGTGAGGACAGGCTGAGAGAGTTGGGGTTGTTCAGCCTGGAGATGAGAAGGCTCCAGGGAGACCTTCCTGCAGCCTGCTAGTACTTGAAGGAGGCTTATAAGAAAGTTGGGGACAGACTTTTTAGCTGGGCCTGTTGTGACAGGACAAGGAGCAATGGTTTTAAACTAAAAGAGGGCAGATTTGCAGTAGATAGAAGGAAGAAATTTTTGACAATGAGCGTGGTGAACCACTGGCACAGGTTGCCTAGAGAGGTGGTAGATGCCCCATCCCTGGAAACATTCAAGGTCAGGTTGGACGGGGCTCGGAGCAACCTGCTCTAGTTGAAGATGTCCCTGCTCATTGCAGGGGGGTTGGACTAGATGACCTTTAAAGGTGCCGTCCAACCCAAACTATTCTATGACTTTATGGTAAGGAAGGAGACTTCAGTATGGATGGTAGGTTGCAACAAGTGCCCAGACTCTTCTCCTGCAGAAAAAGTAAGTACCTGCAAAAGATGTGTACAGGTTGATGATCTGTTGTGTCAGGTGGCCGAGTTCCAGGAAACAGCTAAAAGGTTGCACAGTACTAGAGGGGCCGAGACAGAGACAGGTAAGTAGTTTCAGAACCAAGCTCCTGTGTCAGACACCACAGAGAATGAGGCACCTTGGATGCCAGTGACCCACAAAAGCAGAACTCTGCTTCAGTCCCCACCTTCCAGCATTACAAAAACAGATACGAAGCTTTAACAGCTGTAGATACCCATAACCAAGGTCCACAAGGAGAAACTGTACCAGCAGCACACACCGGATACCACAAAAAGAAACAATGAGTGCTTGTAGTGCGTGACTGTCTGTTAAGGGTGCCCATCTGCCGGCCTGACAGGGAGTCACAGATGTATGCTGCTTTCCAGGAGCTAAGGTCCACTATGTTGCCAACAGGATGCCACAACTTGTCAAGAGCACAGACTGTTATCCATTGCTACTCTTTCATGTGTGCACGAATCACACTGCAAACCAGATCCTGGGCAGAATCCAGGAAGACCTCAAAGTCCTGGGTGTGCAAGAAAAAAGTACTGGTGCTCAAGTGATCTTTTCTTCCATTTTACCAGTTAGAGGGAAAGGGTGCAGGGAGAAATAAACGTATAATGCAAACCAACGTCTGATTTCGTGGCTGGTGCCAACATAAAGGTTTTGGCTTTTATGACAACAGGACATTCTTTGATGACTATAGCCTGTTAGTGAGGGATGGGATCTCCCTGTCTAAAAGAGGCAAGGGAATCTTTGGCAGCAGGCTGGCCAACCTAGTCAGGTAGGCTTTAAACTGAAGGACTTGGGGGGCAGGGTCCAAAATAGCAACTACAAGGGCACTGCCAGGGTGTGCAACAATGCAGTTAGAAAAGCAAAAGCTTAGCTCGAACTGAAATTGGCCAGAGTTGTCAAAAACTACAAGAAAGGACTCTTCACATACATGAACAACAAGCAGAAACAGAAGGAAAACATTGGCCCGCTGTTAAACAGGAGAGGTGAATTAGTCACCAACAACTCTGAAAAGACAGAGGTTCTCAACACTTTCTTCACCTCTGTCTTTACCAGCACTGTGGGGCCCCAGGCCTTGGGAACAAAAATACAGGTTGATGCAACCACAGACCCACCATCAGCAAAAGAAGAGTTGGTACCTGAACTGTTACAGGAGCTTCACTCCTACAAATCGATGGGCCCTGACATTATCCACCCAATTAAGAGAGCTGGCTGACGTTGTTGTGAGGCCACTCTCCATAACCTTTGAGAAGTCGTGGAGATCAGGGGACATCCCAGAAGACTGGAAGAAGGCTAATGTCACCCCCATATACACAGAGGGCTTAAAGAAAGATCCAGGAAATTATAGGACCATCAATTTTACTTGAATCCCTAGGAAAGTTATGGAACGAATCCTCCTGGGGGCTATCACAAGTCAAATGAAGCACGTGATTGGGAAAAGCCAGCACGATTCACCAAGGGCAAATCGTGCTTGACAGTCACCTTCTACGACAAAGTAACCTGCTCAGTTGATGTGGGGCAAGCGGTGGACATTGCGTACTTGCATTTCTCCAAGGTTTTCAATACAGTTTCCCACAGCCTCTCCTAGAGAAACTGATGCGTTACGGGCTAGACAAGTGGTCTGTGTGGTGGGTGGGGGACTGGCTGACAGGCCGCACCTGGAGGGTGGTGGTAAATAGCTCCTTTTCAAACTGGCAGCCTGTCACAAGTGGGGTCCCTCAGGGATTGATATTGGGCCCGATGCTGTTTAATATCTTCATAAGTGATAAGCGGTGGACATTGTGTACTTGCATTTCTCCAAGGTTTTCAATACAGTTTCCCACAGCCTCTCCTAGAGAAACTGATGCGTTACGGGCTAGACAAGTGGTCTGTGTGGTGGGTGGGGGACTGGCTGACAGGCCGCACCTGGAGGGTGGTGGTAAATAGCTCCTTTTCAAACTGGCAGCCTGTCACAAGTGGGGTCCCTCAGGGATTGATATTGGGCCCGATGCTGTTTAATATCTTCATAAGTGATCTGGATGATGGTATCAAGTGTACCCTGATGAAGTTTGCTGATGATACCAAACCGAGTGGGGAAGAAGACACTTGGGAAGGGAGAATCACCCTGCAGAAAGACCTGGATAGGCCGGAAGAGTGGGCTAACATGAAACTTATGAAGTTCAACAAGGACATGCATAGGGTCTTGCACCTCAGAAAACATAATCCAGGAGTGCAGCACAAGCTGGGAGCTACCCAGCTGGGGAGCAGCTCTGTGGAAACAGGCTTCGGGGTCCTGGTGGACAACAATCTCAACGTGAGTGAACAATGTGCTGCTGCAGCAGAGAAGGCCAACTGGATGCTGGGTTGCATCAACAAGGGCATCACCAGCAGAGACAGAAGTCATTGTCCCACTCTACTCACAGGTCCCACCTGGGATACTGTGTTCAGATTTGCAAATGCTGTGCAAAAAAAGGTGTGGACAGGCTGGGGAGGGTCCAGAAGGGAGACAAAGATCACCAACGGACTGGGAAGCCTGCCATATGAGGAAAGGCTGAGAGAACTGGGTTTGTTCAGCCTTGAGAAAAGAAGGCTTGAGGGAGACCTTATCACTGGGTTCTAGTATTCAAAGAGTGGCTACAAAGAAGATGGAGACTCCCTTTTTACAAGAAGTCACATGCAAAAGACTGAGGGGAAATGGGTACAAGTTACTCCTGGGAAGATTCCAATGGGACACAAGATGAAAATTTTTCACAATGAGAACAACCAACCATCCGAATAATCTCCACAGGGAAGTGGTGGATTCCCCAACATTGGTCACTTTTAAGATTCAGCTGGAGAGGGTGCTGGGCCATCTTGTCTGGACTGTGCTTTTGCCAAGAAAGGTTGGACCAGATGTTCCTTGAGGGCCCTTCCAACCTGATATTCTACGATTAGTTTTTTTACTTTACCATAACAACGTGCTAACAGGAGATTACTACAGATTGGGAAAAGCATAAGCAAACTAATTAGTCCATGTTTGAACCAGAAAATATAATTTTAAAAGCCCTAAAAATATTAGCAGTGGTAAAATCTAAAATCTCAGATATATAATCTAGAGTTCAGTGAGCCTACAGATGAGGTTTATGCCTGTCAAGAATATCTAGGACTCACATAGGCATTACAGGAATAAATAAAATAATAAAACCACCAACAACAAAAACCCCAAACATTTGATTTATTGCCAAGTGAAAGTTCACTACAATTCATACAAGCCAGTAAGCATAACTGTCAGGTGTTCCCGTCATTATAAAATGGCAGATGCTATCTGTAAAAGTAAGTTAAATTATTTATCAAATGATTCCAAATATCAACAAATTCAGTGCAGCCAGCCATTCAAATGGCTTCTAATAAATTATTTGATATGGCTCTAATGGAAAGCATAAGTTATTCAGAAGCATTTGCTATTAAGCAGCATCATGCTAACGTTTTGAAATTCTACCCAGACATGTCCAGAAGTGACATACTATGAATCACATTACAAATATATTCTCCTGCTTTTGAACTATTATCAGCAACATCAAAGAATTCACGAAAATTAAGAAACCAGTAATTTTGGCAGCCATGTGTCACAATGGAGAACATACAGCTTTTTATTCTGCACAGCCTAAAAATGCTCTTTTTTCCTGCTGCATGAAAAAAAGTGCCCACACCATTTACCACATCCACAGCGTCATAAATATCAGCCAAGGCTCCTCCAGGGCATTAAACAATGCCTATATAGTACAAAGGCAACTTCCCAGTAATAACAGGTTGTACTCTTATTGTTCAAGGCACATCCCTTCCCAAGGAAAATCTATTTCAAGATTAAAGCCAAAAGGCTTTCCTTCTATTAAAATGAGTAGACTCTCTGTCATTCCAAGAGACTATATGACACTGTTAATGGTAAAAGGACTCTAGCAAAAGTTGGGAGCAAACTGTCTCAACCTCAGTTTAAGGAACACAAGGCCAATGGACAGAGATGGGTAAACTATTTGAAATGTTTATTTGATTAAAAAAAAGAAAACCACAAAATAGTCTTCGTGTTTATGCATTTTAAATTAATATGCTAATCTGCTATTAACCACATTCAAATAAATAGGAAATGTTAAACAAATGCTTGGGAAGAATAAATTTCCAATTTATGAGAATAAAATCTAGCAATTATACTTAGAATTATGTCATGAAACAATTAGCCTTTTGGTCCAAAACACTAGCGTGGTTTCTACTAGCTTCTAAGTTGCATATGGCTACGATCACCCACAGATGGATGTGAGGTGCACAGTGACAGGACAAGAGGAAACACAAAGAAACGGCAACACAGGAAATTGCCAGTAGATAAAGAAAAAAAAATACACCACAAAGATGGTCAGACACTGGCAACACCACAACCAGAGGGGGCTGTGGAATCTCCATCCTTGGAGAGGCTCAAAACTCATCCGGACAAGGTCTGAGCAACCTGATCCAACTGGACCTACTTTGAGTGCAGGGAAAAGGGTAGATGGCACCCAGAGGTCCTTTCCAATATAAAATACTCTACAATTCAATGCTTTTTTCTTAAAATTCCTCCTCCTATTGAGAGATACTTTCCCTTTTTCACTTACACTTCATTTACACCAGTCTTCCATATATCTGTAATGGTTTTAAAATAAAATTCAAAATTCTCCTTTGTGAGCAATCGTGACCAGATCATTGGTACAAATGATATAATATTATTTGTATTATTTGTATTATTATTTGGCCCAACAAGACCAGTTTATTTTATAGTAGTTCTGCCACTAGAATCAGCTGAGGTATACATCAGCAAAAACAAAAGCACAAGGTTAATTTACAAAATAATAAACAGTACTGATTCTTGTTGCCCGTTACCACTCCTTCAACCTGCATCACCCACATGTTGCAGGCATTCCAGAGAGAAGTGACAGGACAGAAAAATGAAGAAAAGGACAGATCAAAAAAGCTCAAGTCATCCTATAAAAAGTCTTGCATCAATCAGGTGTGCATGTACATTAGACCTTGCATCTCACGCTGAAGACACACTGCGGAGGACAAAGCCGTGAGTAGCTGTTGTTCATGTGCTTACGGGGTGACCTTAATGAAGGTACAGTGAAAGCATCCAGAACGTACCTGTGGATATTAACTGGCCCACAGTCGCCTACACCACTGAAACAATTTTTTTGCTCTAAACAATGGCTTAAAAAAAAACCAACAACAACAAACAACTGAATACCACCAGGCCTCCAGAACCACTTTCCTTCCCACTCCTTAAATAAGGACTGTGCTATTTTTAAGAGGCATTGAGATAGGGAGGCACATCTAAAAATAAGTTTGCTCGGCGCTCAGCGAACTGTCTCTCCACACGCCCCTCACTGACAGGCCGGTCGGTCCCGGCCCCTCTCCCCGCCGCCGGGCCGTCTAAGGACGGGAGAGGGGCCGGGGAGGCAGGTGGGGCGGCGGCTTTGTCTCCGATCGGGCACTGAGCGAAGGCGGCGGCAGGGTGGGCGACCGCCTGTTGGCGACCGGGCTCTGTGGTGGAGG
>NW_010522473.1:0-8774 GCF_000687285.1 Phaethon lepturus
GCGCCTTCGCGCCCCGTCGCCGTGACCTGAAGCAAAGCCAAGAGACGGCCTTGGGGTGCGCCTCAAGTGACCATCGGCCCCGATGTCGGCTTTCTGCGAGGGCGTCCCTCACCTGAACATCCTCTGGAGTGCAAAGCTGATAGGAGACACTGAGACTTTAGTTTCTAAAGGCAACATTTAATCTGTTTGCGAAAGGTGCAAAAGCAGCGTTGATAAACTTTGTGCTTGCAGATTTTCTTTGCAATATATAACGCTGGCAGCAATGGCAGATGATTCTGTGAAGAGAAGAATTTCCTTGGCTTTGTATCAAATATATATGGCCCAGCTTTAACAGATAGACAACGTTCTACATGGATTTATATCAAATGCTGGTAGCTGTTAAAAGAACCACAAAACTTCACTATGCCTCTGTAAATATATTTTCTTTTTTTAAAGACTATTTGGCTATCTTTAAGATCCAAATTACTTATTATGGCTAAAAGAAAAAATGTTACTAGATCACTTTTTTTAAATGGGTAAGCTCCAAGTTGCTAGTAGAATATATAAAATGTAAAATGCTAAGAAAGAAAGAGGAAAAAATACTCTTTCTCCCCCCTCCCCGCAGGTGGGAATAGCAACGTGTCAGATTGCCAGAGCTTGTGGTTTAAAGGTTTTGGGTACAGCAGGAACTGAGGAAGGCATGAACATGGTTCTGAGAAATGGCGCTCACCAAGCATTTAATCACAGAGAAGCTAATTACATTGATAAAATTAAGGTAAGCATGTATCAGGGCTAGGTGATGCAGTATGTATTTTTCTTACTAACAAAATGAGAACAGTTGTTTAAAGAAGTTTTTTAAAGTAAGTTTGTGTAGGAGCAATAGTGTACTGCCTTTTTAATACAAGGCAAAGCTTTTCCAGGCTGGAAGAGCTGAGCCTGAGCTTCCTTCACGGGCAGTGGCATTTAGAAACCCTGGCATTCCAGCAAATTCTAGTATAGTAGCATATCATAATACAGCATATCAAAATATGCTAAAATTAAACTTACTAGCTGTCAGCGTTAGTACAAAGGCTGTATTTAAAATGTAAACAATAAACTGTAAAATGCATGTTATCTGTAGCATATGAAATAAGCAGTGGTACCCAAGCACTAGCTGGAGTGATTTAAATAACATAATATGTTTTGTATAGGAATACACAGGGATGGAAGGAGTTGATATAATAATAGAAATGCTCTCTAACATCAATCTTGCTACTGACTTGCAACTGTTGTCCTACGCGGGAAGGGTGATGGTAAGTCTTTTGTCACTGACTTCAGTTTGGGCGTTCAGCAGCGCAGCTCAACAGTTACAACTTGAACTATCTTTGAACTCGTTTGTCACAGGTTGTGGGCAGTAGAGGTCCTGTTGAGATAAATCCGAGAGACACGATGAGTAAGGAATCTAGCATAATTGGAGTTAGTCTGTTTCTTGCAACTGAGGTAAGAAACATTTTTATTTTAAATAAGGTTTTGTTGGCTTATCCCAACACCTCTCTATTTCCAGTTAAAATCGTTTGTAGGGATGGAAGCATAATTTCACTGGAAGTAACTTGTTTGTTCATTCTGTTGCGTTTTGATTTAATCTCAGAACATCATAAAATATTTTTGACTTGTGAAATTCGGTTTAACACTTGAATAAATAGTCAATACTTTTCTAAAATGTGAAGACCTTGTGGTAAATGCTGTCTTATTACATGCAGGAGGAGAGGCATGAATGTGCAGCAGCACTCCTCGACGGCATAGAAGCTGGCTGGCTGAAACCAATTGTAGGCTCTGAATATCCACTGGAGAAAGTAGTTAAGGCTCATGAAGACATTATTCATAGCAGTGGTGCTCGAGGCAAGATGGTGCTCCTTCCATAAAGTCTTTTTCCCATTTATTTTGTAGCTCTTGTAACTGCACCTTTGCTTACGTGATTCATTGAATGTATGTTGTAAAACATACTTTTGATCAGGTTTGACAGTAAGAGCAAATGGTAGTTTGCATTAATTAATTAACAATCTACTTTTCTTTTTGTAATAAGCAGAGTTGCGTATACTTGAAAGTAATTTTTGTAGCTTTTTTGGCTGATGAGGAAATAACAAGTTTTCTTTGCTGGTGTGGCCTTGTGATACAGGGGAAACGAACATCTAAGACAGAATTTGATATCATGCTCTATGTGAAGTTACAGTGAGGCCACGGTAGGTACTGCAAAATGAAGCCCGCTTTTTAAGCAGACACACAAATGTGTATAACTAACTATATGCATATAACTAGGACTCTGTAAATTCTTTAGCCACAAAATTTGTCTTATGCATCTTTTGATTTACTTGGAATAAAACATAATTTACTTGGAAGAAAAGCTTTCACTGCTAAGATAGTTCACTTCCCAGCTCAAAAGGTGAACAAAGAATCTCTCAAATACGAGCTGTTCGGAAGCAGAGGCAGTTTCATTTTGCTACACCTGACTTAGTATCTGAGGTGAAGGTGTCCAGTTAATCCAAAGGGACTGGAACTCTGCAGCCGCGTGCGAATGTTTGGTACTTTGCAACTGATTGTATTGGCAGAAGCAGCCGATTCCTTGATGGAATGGCCGGGCAGCGAGGAGTTCAATTCTTCCTGTGACCTTTAGTAAACTTAAAGTCACCTGCATCCCTGGCTACAGTGAGGAGAAAAGAGAGGGTGTACTGCTTTCATGGGTACTGAGGATTCACGTTGTTTCATCAATGAATGTGCATACATTGTTTGGTTTTATGGGCGCTTCCTTTTAATTATATACTTCTCTAATGAGCAGTGAAGTCATCACTTGCTGAAGAGTTTTCTCAACTTCAAGGATGAGCTTTTCTGTTCCTTTGAGGAAAAGTGAGTCCTTACTAAACAGAAACTTTTTAGAAGTGTTTTAGTGCGTGAAGGTTCCTTGCTTTTTAACATTTGGTCTGGATACATTTGGTGTCGTACTACCATAAATCAGCACACATTCTCTGAATCCATGTGCAATTTCCTCAGGGTGGTAGCTTCATCACTACCATTTTCTAAGTTGTGATTTTTTTCTAAACAGGCACTCATTTCTACTGGTGTTTTGCTTAATCTAGACTAAGAAAATAATGGGCAAAATCTTTTGAAATGTCTGGATTTCTCCTCTATGTTTGTGATCCCGTGTTAAAATATTAAAGTAAGAGAGGGCCCTGCACTCTGTCTCTTTATAAACCTCTCGATCAGATCTTAACATTTTGATGTAGTGCTTACTTGACCATTGTTCTGTGTGTGGTTGGGAGAAACCCAATCCTGACACACTGCTTGCCTCTAGAGCCTGGAACTGGTTAGTTATTTTACCTGTGTCCCCTCTAGGAACAACTGGCTCCTTCCAGAAAATTGGACACTAGTTGTGCTGAACTCTTGCTGACATTCACGTCTCCTCATTGTACTTGGCAGACATGTTTAAAACAAAACAAAAACCTACGCCTGATCTCTGTTTTTGCACGGTGGGTTTTTTTTTTATTGGAGTAGCTGGAATGGAAATATTTTCCAAGCTTGTAGACATGTTAGCATATAAATACTAGGTGTGCTAAAAAAAGTGGTAGAAAATTGTTCATTTATTTACACAGAAAATGTTGCAGGTTACAGCATGTCACCTGTAAGACCCTCCTTCTTGCCAAGTGACTTCCCCTTGAAGGAGACCGGTAATAGTTGGATCATTAGAACTGATGCAGTGCCAGCTTGTTTAAAATCTGTATCAGAAAATATCCAGTCTTTCTGCTTGTTTTTTCTCTTGTGCATAGCTATGCAAAGAGATGCAAAATACTTGCTTGGAAGTGAGATAATACAGCTTTACTTCCTCCCACTCTCCAAGTGCGATCTCAATAGACACAGAAGTGGGTCCTGGGCTTCATGTGGACTTCTCCAACAGCCATGTCCCTTGTGCTATCACTGCTAAATGGATGAAAATATTTTGGCACCTCATGAATGGAAAGTGGGTGATTTATGGTAACTGGATGGAAATCAAGAGAATTTTATTTAGAGCTCTAGCAAAAAGACTTATCTTTGTGTCATTGTAGTTGCTTTGGATAACAATAGTTGAAGTATCATGGAATTGTAGAATGGTTTGGGTTGGAAGGGACCTGTAAAGAACATCTTGTCCAACCCCCCTGCCATGGGCAGGGACACCTTCCACTAGACCAGGCTGCTCAAAGCCCCGTCCAGCCTGGCCTTGAACACTTCCAGTGATGGGGCATGCACAACTTCTCTGGATAAGCTGTTGCCTCACCACCCTCATCATAAAACATTTCTGCCTTAGGTCCAATCTAAACCTACCCTCTTTCAGGTTAAAACAATTGCCCCTTGTCCTGTCGATACACGCGCTGGTAAAAAGTCTCTCCCCATCTTTCTTACAAGTCCCCTTTCCATACTGGCAGCTGCAGGAAGGTCTCCCCGGAGCCTTCTCTGCTCCAGGCTGAGCCCCCCCAGCTCTCCCAGCCTGTCCTCACAGAAGAGATGACTGAGTACATCAGCCTTCTCCATGTCAGTTGTCCCCTGCTCTCCTGTCTTATTTACTGGGGGTGGTACATTTTCTTTAATCTTCCTTTTCTGGCCAACGTAACTGTAAAGACTCTTCTTGCTATTCTTTGTGTTCCGCGCCAAATTCAGCTTCAACTGTGCCTTAGCTTTCCTAATCCCACCCCTACCCTTTCCATACTGGCAGCTGCAGGAAGGTCTCCCCGGAGCCTTCTCTGCTCCAGGCTGAGCCCCCCCAGCTCTCCCAGCCTGTCCTCACAGAAGAGATGACTGAGTACATCAGCCTTCTCCATGTCAGTTGTCCCCTGCTCTCCTGTCTTATTTACTGGGGGTGGTACATTTTCTTTAATCTTCCTTTTCTGGCCAACGTAACTGTAAAGACTCTTCTTGCTATTCTTTGTGTTCCGCGCCAAATTCAGCTTCAACTGTGCCTTAGCTTTCCTAATCCCACCCCTACCCATCTGGGCAGCATTCTTGTATTCTTCCCAGGACACCCGTGGAAGTATGTGTGCTCAAGCTACTTCAAATCTGGATAGCATAGTTAATGAGACTGTTGGGACTGTTCTTTGCCCAGCTGCATGTTGTTATTTTCTAATTCGAGAGAAAGTGAGATAAATAATAAACATTGATATTTTTTGAAATAACTGAGTGTAGATATTAATCTTTTTCATGTTCTAGATTTTAAAATTAATTCTAATGCTCACACTCACTTTTGGGTTATCAGTCAATGATAGGAAAGACAGGTGGCATCTGTCCTTCAGTTACACCTAGATTAATGTTTGCATTTTATTAAAGGCACTAGTAAGGTCTCATTGAGTAGTATTTTCATCGTTTCTCTAAGCCGGGAACCGAGGCTCAGGTCTGAGACAGGTGCCATCCTGGAGACAAATATTGTGCAAATGGTAGTGTGCTGGGGGAGGAAATCAGTATGGTTTTCAGGAACATGAACTTGTGAGCAATAACCAGGCACATATCCCCCCAAAAGAAAGAAGATCTTTACAGTGGGGCTTATGAAACCAATCAGTTAATACTGATGATAAAAGAGCAAGGTCTTAGTGTCAAATACAAAAGAAATGTTTTCCTCACGCAAGGGTAAGTAATGCAAGGAAGACTTTGAGCAGCACCAAGTTGGTCCCTGTGGAAGTTCATCTCCTGTGTTTTAAATTAACTTCTTCCTGGACAGGAGACCACTCTTAAGTTCAAGATTCAGGTTTTCAATGTCAGGCTTTTTCAGCTATGGAGAGGTCTCCTTTAATGCCATGTTCATTTTATTTGGGACTGCTACTCAAGTGATAATTTAAACTTAGAAGTGAATAATTTTTTTAACATACCATAAATAGATACACATCTCTACAAAGGTATACATGCTTTTCCCAACAATATTAATTTAGCAGGATTTAGGTAAGTGTTTGTATTTCTGGTGGGGGTGGATGATGTTAAGATATTACAGCTTTAAGTCTCGTTATTCAACACAGCACTAAAGGAATATGCTGGATCACTAAGTTAAGTCTTCTTTCAAGCAGTTTGTCATATAATTGGCTTTGTGAACTTCTTGACCTCCCATCTTCTAAAACGTGTTGACCACAGTACTGTTTCTTCCGTGCAAATGTAAATGTGGGGTTGTTTTGCTATTATACTGAGTCATTTAATTGTTTCTTGTTCTCATAAACCCTAAACCCATTGCATCAAATGGATTGCTTTGCCAGGGGAGAAGATTGAATGTTTCTGGAGTTAGTGATTTCAAACTAGTATTTCAAGAAGTGCTTTTGGAAACAGTTGCTAAGGCAGAGAAGGATTAGGCAGACTCAGCTGTAGTAACGCATTACCTTGGTACCCTGCCTCCTGGTCCCCCCCAGGTGGAGGGGGAGATGCTTCGTACCTCAGGGCTGGGCAGATGCCCCGATGGATAGAAGCTGGTTGCCTTGCGTGTTGCGCTTTCCACAGGAGTAGGGAGCTGCATTTCTACTTAGTCTGAAATCGAAGGTTTAACAACGATTAACCTAGTGTGAGTGATGTGGGTAGGTAGTTTTTTAGCTGATTATTCAGGTAAGAGAGGTTGATTATTCCTACTCATTCAGGCAGAATGCCATCACTGCCTCAGACTGCGTGTAGGTAATCTGCGATTCCACTTGACAACACTGTTAGAAAAAGTAAAATATCTCTTAATATTAAGGTACTAAATCACAGATTAAGAGTAACAGTTAATGGATATGATTATGGAGATGATGTGGATATAAAAAATATGTTTTCTTTGCACATTGTATGTTTTTTAAAAATGTTTGATTCTTTTTAATTTGGCCTTTGGTCAGAGAGTATTATATGAATGAGAGGCTTATGATTTAAAATGACTCCTGTCTTGCTTAGTGCTGCCTTTGCGTTGTAGCTAATGCTTAGAGATGAAACTCCGAGCAGAGTTTTCTTGTCTGTGTATGTGCATCGCTGCTGTTCACGAAGGGTGGTGTTTGTTATGGGGTTTCTCACCAGAAGGTGTCAGAGTAGTTCTTCTGTTTTTATTACATTGCAGGCTTCTCTCTACAAAAGCAACCTAGCAAAATAAGACAGCATAACTTAGACTGCTTTGTGAAGAAATGAAATATAGCATTTAGTTCTTTTGTCCGTTTTTGATGTGTTGTACAATTGGAAGGCGTTTTAATTTTGGAAAAAGTCGTATGAATAAAAATAATGACGCAGCACTGAACACAAAGGGCAGGAAGGAGTGAAGAAGCTGTAGTGGCTGCTTTTGAGCTGCGGGCAAGAGATACGTGTCTGAGAGACCCGAGCTGTATTGCTGGTGTTGTTGCAGAAGGGAGGGTCGGCTCCAGCTCGTGGGTGTAGTTGTTGCAGTGTGAGATCTCGTCACTGCTGTCATGCTGGGGGGACATCAGTTTGCCCATGACCTCAGTTGCAGTAGTCCAAGCCTCGCATATTAGCACAAGCCCACCTTCCCCGTGCCCTGCAAGGGAGAGCGGTTGGGATGTTCATGGATGTTCCAGGCTGTGTTCTCTGTTAGAGAGACACGAATGTCCAGTGGAGGGAAAATCATCTTGGCTAGGTAACTTCTTCAGCTGCTGCAGCTGAATTTCTTAGAGCCATTATTTGTCACATTTCTGGCTAATCTTTCAGGTGTATCTGATCTGTGCAAGCCACCCATCCAGAGACTCGGTCAACCTCAAGGGTCCTTGTTCAGCTCTCTTTTTAGGACGTGCCTTCCCCTCGGCAGAGCGGAGAAGGATGGAGGAAGAGGATCATAGACAATTGAATTAGGCAAGCTAATTCTGTCAGGTTGGTTGCGTAACTTGTCCTGATTTAATCAGATGGGGTTGCTGAAGCAGTGGTTCCCAGCAGTAGTCGCTTGGTGCTGCTATGGGTGGTGGGAAAGGTTGCACAGGCTCTCACTTTTGTGCTGGCCTTTGGACACGCAGGCAAGCTTTGAGGTTCGAAGTGTGTGGTTGTGTGCATGTCCCACGGTCAGGAAACTGCTGCTGTACATGTTCTGAAACAGAAAATTGTGGAATTGTTCTGAAAAGCAGCTGCAAATAGCAGTCAATATCACAAATTAAATGGTGCCTAAGCTTTCTCGTCATTAAAACCATCCCATCTCCATTGTAATCATGCGGTTCCCTCTGTGTTTTCCTGACTTGTGTGCTACAGTATGGTACAATAAATTAATGAGACTTTAATTACAGGGTTGGGAAGATAAAAAATCAAGAGGATATTGATGTTCTTGATAGTTGCTTCCTTTAGAAAAGACAATTCAATGTTAAGTGTGGGTAGATCATGCCACAGAAGACCTGAGGACAGTGCAAGCCCTTGGACATTTTGGAGCAAGTGCACCAGAGAGGGAAGGCTGTCCCTGCTCTTAGTCACTGTGGGGATCTACACGCAGTTCGGTTGTGCTGTGGCCCCTGAAAGCATTACCTGTGTATCGGTGCTTCGACTTGAACTGACAGGAAGTGAAGGAAGAAGGGAAAAATAGGATTCTGTCTCCTTTGAGTAAATCCGGAGATCACGGGAACGTGTACTTTGGAGCTTTCCTGTCGTTTGTACGGCAAGAATGGCAATCAGGGCAGGTATTTGAAGTGGTTGTGCATCCCATAACCTCATGCTGCATTTTTAAGTTCATAGGTCTGTGTTGTTATCAAAACGCCTTCTCCCTGCCTCCCTCCCTTCCCTTTCCCTCTCCCTTCCCCTTCCCTGACAGCGTGGGGCTGCTGCAGGGCAGGCAGTATCTGGCGGCCGCTGCTGCCGGCTGGCAGCTCAGGCCC
>NW_010522474.1:0-5171 GCF_000687285.1 Phaethon lepturus
TGCAGGGCGGTTGGACTAGATGGCCTTTCAAGGTCCTTCCCAATGCGAAGATTCTATGATTCTATGATTCTTTGGAGACTGATACAAAATATGAAGAGGTTTTCCATTTAGGTAATAAAGCTGATGAAAGAATTTTAAATTCATTTCTGTGTCACATGAACGCGTTTTAACTTCAAGAACATTGTAATAGTGTTATGGTCTGACTAGTGAGAAAGCTTGATAGTCCTGATGTGTTCATTCATTGGGAGATAATTACATGAGCTTAAAGCATAAGATAATCAGGTCCCAGCTTTCTTTTAAGCCACGTTATAAGTGTAAGCTCCCATTTCATTTCAAGGAGACACACAGAGGGAAGGAAGGAACAAAGAAATGTGAGTCTTAGAGAGCAGAACTTAGACTTTCAAAGAGCATGTAAACATGAAGTATTACTTTCTTAGAAATGGATTCCCTACCTTAGAGGAAGGGGGCTGTACATAGGAGATTCTGTGTCCCCAGCAGCAGTCAGTAGTGCTGGTTTTCTGGGAGTGGTGTCAGAGCAGAAAAAATTTGTATTCTGCGGATTACCAAACAGAGAGTTACACAGCAGAAATGTCTTTTGGTTATTTATGTCACCAGGACTGAAGAGACCTGTGCTTCCTCTTCTGTGGCGCAGATTAAATTTGCAATGGTTTCTACCAGGGATTCGTACATAATGCAGGTGTTGGGCAAGAAGACAAGGAGCATTTTCGCCCGCTGACTTTTGTTTTTGTATGTGTATTTTTTCTGAAGTTGTGGAATATGCAATCCATTTGCACACGGGAGACTTGAAGAAAGCAGATGCTGCTGGTGAGGCCTATCTTTGTCTACAGGGAGAAAAGAGTGACTCGGGGAAACGATGGCTTAACTCGAGAAACAGCCTGATCACTTTTGCTAGCGGGCAGGTAAAACAATGAGGAAAAACGTAACTGAATCTGAGTGTCTTTTTGTTAAAACTTATGTTTACATAAAACCTTTCATGGACAGAGTATCAAAAATACTAATGTTTTATATTCCATATAGACATAGTTTTCTCTTGTAACTCTCTTGTAGCCTATGATTGTCTCCATAAGTAACATGTTGCTTTTAAGCATCATCAGCATTGCACAACAGTTCAGCTGATGATGTAATTCTGAGTTGGACTTACTACACTCTAAATGTTCTATTTTAATATTCCAGTCTTTTAAGGCCAGGGAGGTATCAGTGCTTTGCTAAAATATGCATGATTGATAGAACTGATAATATTTCTGTAGGCTATCTTGCCTTTGTAACCTGCTTTAGACCATGACCTTTTCTTGTTAACTTTTCTGAACACTAATGTCAGTGTTCAGCAGAGTTTTATTTTTTCATGTTTCCAATTCTTCCACCCACTTACTGCTATCAAACATGGTAAACACATTCTTGCTTTTTGAGACTTAAAGGGCTTTTCCTAGAAGAGTAATTCCTGGAGTAGTTATTGGCATAAGAACAAAGTAACTAAAATTTCCAGATCAAAAGAAAATACCTATTTCACATCAAAAGGAAATGTCTAGTTGATACTTTACTAGACCTACTGTTTGCTCTGAGTTTAGGTTTGGAAGATTTTTTATTTTTGTTTTAAGGGAATCATAAAATCATTGCAGAGTACATAGGAATCTTCTTTTGGGGAGGGCAGGTGGGAGTATTTAATTGCTGTCAGCCAACTCACATTACATTGTTCTCTGATGTAGAAATATAGAGAAATATTCTTGCAATATGCTTAATTTATTCTTTAAAGGTGCTCTGTTTATTTTATCTGATTTTCTTTTCAATTCTAAGGATTCTAGAAGACACAATGTTTTTTGTATGAAAACCAAACTAAATATTTGTTAGTCATTATGTCCTTGGTATTGCTGTATTTTCTTTCTCCATTAAGGAAGAGAACATGCATGCCCAATGTCATGCTCTTCACGAGCTGATCAAACTGCTAGCTCAGACTTCACAGAATAAACCTGAAAATAATGATGACAGGGTAGTAGGGCTCATCTGGCTTTAATCAGTAATGTAGGAAGTTGTATAGATTAATCTTTTTGGTGGTATAGATAGTAGTTACGTTATCTCTAAGATAATACCTTAGAGAAATCTGAACAGTTCGACTGCTTGCTACAATGGATAAGGTATCAGTACAGACTGAAAGAGGGATTGATTCCTGTTTCTTTCAAAAAAGTGAACTGTCCTGAGCTTTTTTTTTTTATTCTTTATTTTGTAAGAATGTACGTTAAATTTTCTTTAAGAATAAAACTTATAGAGAAAAATACATGAACAATAAAATTGACTTCTGTGAATACTCACTCCAGGGGAAATATAACTCATCTGCAAATTCACAAGAATTTTTTCTGTATAATCCAGATTCTGTGTCAGCTTTTGAATGGGCCTGTTAAGAAGGCTAAATCCTTCATCTGAAACTCTAAAGGGCTTTTTTATATCCTGGGCTATAGCACCCTAATCTTATTATAGAAAAGATTTTGAGTAACAACTGTTTGTTTGGATATTCATTCTCTCACAGTTTTTTTTTACTCCAACTTGCCCTCAAAATGCCTAATTCTCTGTTCTTAGTCTTTGCTCCTTTTTTCTAGATGACTTTTGTGATCAACATGGTTCTTACAGGTAGCATGAATTTTTGTATGTCACTGTACTTGGCAGCAACTATGGGAACAATACAACATTTTAATTTGTTTTCAAATCCCCAAATTTGTCCCCAAATTTTGTCTTCAAATTGCATTTTCAACCTAACCTGTCCAAGACAAGTCCTTCTGTCTTCAACTGGATAGCTCATGAAGTCACAAGAAATAAAACAGTCTTGTGGAGATTTTATTCCACAGCTGGTTTCCCAAAAGAGCAGATGAATCCATTCGTGAATAGTATGTTTCCAAACCTTGTTTCTTCAGGCCCAGTTCAAAAAAGCCAACAAGTATACACATTAAGCAATATGTGCCCCAGTGTCAGTGTGCGTACTTATGTGAGCTTTCCCATTGACTATGAAGATGACTGCACGAAGAAGACAAACATGTATATGCAAGGTGAATGTACTATGATTTACAGTAGGGAAGAAAGGGAAGATTCCATGAGGTCTATTCATCATGCAATGATACCTGTTGTATGTCGAAAATCTGACCTATTATAGAGAGGACTTCAAGGAAAACTCCTTATCCCAATAGTACAGTGGTTGAAACCTTCCCAGATACTATTCACTTCATTCCCGCTTAGCTGCCTAATTCCCACTAAATTAACTGTGAATTTTAGTGAAAATGAAATTGCTCCAGATTTTCAGAATTATTAGACACCTATTGTTCATCAGTTTCATTGGGAGTTAGGTTCTGGATCGAAGTAACTTTCAACACAGGTAGTAATTGATCTGATTTGGTTATTTCAGTCCATGAAGGTAGTAGAAAAGAGCACTTTATTGCTAGTGCATATATCTGATGTTTCCAAAATTAATTCCTATTAAATACAGAAGCACTTCAAAATTCATAATTCATAATTTTAACTGGATCAGAAAATTTCTGTTATAGCATGTAAATGGAATGGCATAAATGAGACAAATTTGCTTCCACTGAGATACAAACCAGACACACAATGCTAAACGGATAAATATTCAAAAGCAGATACATATTAAGTTTAACTAAAATATAATTTTTATTATTTTCATATTGCAGGTGGATGTTTTCAAAATCAAAGCAGTATATCTTGGCAAGTTGAAACAAGTTCTTGTTGGATTTAAGAGTTTAAAAAAAGGTCATCAATTTTTTCAGTTAATATATAGTAATAATAATGTAGATTATCAGATTTAGGAGATCCTAGAACTTCAGAAATGTCTTAAATTCAAGATTAAAAACCACATGCTTTTTTTTTTTAAGTTCTAGAATTTTGAAATTTCTTTCCATTTTCTGCTGTTTATTATTTTTGTTGGACTACACACATCAAGTATCCAGAGTGGTTTTACTAAAACGTGTAAAGGATTCCTAGGAAATGTCATGATAATGTAAAATGGTAAAATTATGTGAACGTTTTCTCCATAAAAGTTACTATGTATTTACAAGTACAGTCAACAAACCTTTTGTTTTTCAGGAAGCAATATGACATCATGCTTTTGCAATTTTTGACATTTTTGTTTCCTCTGTATTTTTAGATGATGGACATTTTCATTTTAAAAGAGAATGTTTTTTCAGGACTAAATGCTTCTAGGTAAAGATAAGAACAGAAAATCAGTTCATCATATTGGGAAATGGAACATGGCAGAAAGGCTGTTCTGGCCTCATAGCCTTTTTTCTTCTAACCCATGAGAAATACATTCTTTTTAAAGGGATTCTGTATGCATGAGGCTGAGTGGCAGATAAAAAGTCTGCACTTCTTGCAGCAATTTTTCTTGTCCTCCTTCTGACTCCACAGCAGCTGTTGGAGTTAAATAAAATTGCTTACTTCTTAAAAGTAAGAAACAGCAAGGAGCATCCTGAATTGATATTTTCTTCAATAGTTTGGTTACAGTTGTGGTCCATTGTTTTTTAGAGGCAACAGAACAGAGATTCTACAGATATCCTACTTGTGCAGATAGTGTTGATAATGGTGATAAGATGTTCCAGAGCATGATAAGCTGAGTCTCTTGTTCTTTTATCTTTATCAAAAAAACAAGACTATAAGATGACTGTACATTAAACTCAGACTCAGAAAAACTGGTTTAGAGACTATTTTCCATATATTTCCTAGATGGTAACATTAAAATGAATGACCAAACTTTCATTGACTTCACCAAGACTTGGAGTATAACCCAGACTCAGAGGTCTGAATCTTCAAATGCTTTGTTTCCAGAGAATCAGCACAATGGTCCCAATCAAGAGAAAACCTTCAGCTGAAGTTTGTGCCTTATTAGATAGCAAAGAACCTCACCAGAAAAAAAGTTGTGTGTTGAGTGGATTTTCTGACGGCTAATGTGTTAGAAATCCTGATCCATTTTCCTTTAGTACCTTGATAATATCATTTCCTATGGGGGACCAGTTGTATCTGGAGATCTCATACAGAAGCCTTTCCATCCTTTGGGACACTAATAGATCATTAAATCAAATCTATCCCTATGTTTGATTTCATAAGATCTGTAGAAAATTTAAGACTTCTTCAATTTGTGGAATATTTTGGAGTGTAGG
>NW_010522474.1:5202-11689 GCF_000687285.1 Phaethon lepturus
ATACACACAACCAGTATATTTTCAGAAGCCTTATTTCCTTAGGAATTCTGGCAAAAGAAAACATTGTATTGATTTTCTAAAGATAGAAACTTATGACCGCATACACAGAACACTTTGTTGCTTAAAAAGGTATAAATGAATAATGTTCGGTTTATTTTCAATCAGATGAATGGTTCTTGGAAAAAATTGTTATAGAAGAAGTCCTCTACCCTTTTTCTGCACATGTTTTTATTCACAATGACTGGATCAATAAATGCTCCAAGAAAGATTTTGTAGAAGTGGCAATTCCGCTCAAAGGTAATACCAGCTGATATGTCCTTCATTTGCATGAATTACTACTGCATGGCAGTGCAGAACAGAGCCATACAAGGCTACATCACAGTGTAGACAGAACTGAGCGTTGGTACCCCAATGGTGAGGGGCAGGGGCCTGGACCAAGGTGAATCTTTGTCTTCTGTAAGCAAGGAGGAAGAAATTATGCCTGGGACGGAGAAGATGGAAATGGCAGTATTGAAGGAGTCTCCTCTGGCAGCACGTATCCTGTCCTTGGAACAATACAGAGAAGACAGGCATGGCTCTTGCACGAGTGTGACATGAATTCATGAAGCAGCCAGCCTGGTTTTCTACACCTCCGCAGGGATAAAATGAGTAATGAGGGGTTTGCAGCTGTGTTGCCTGACTTGCCTGTGCTAGATCCAGCTCTACCAGGCAATGTCATCTTGTATCTTTTGCCTTATACCGCCTTGTAACTTAGACACGGGCTCTGAATGTATGTCTGTTTTCATTGCAGAAACATCTGTGACATCTCCTCTCACAAAAAAATCCGATACTAAAAGCAGAGGACGATGGCAAACATGGGTGCACTGTACACAAGTACCAGAAGGCATTCGTGATATTCAAGTTGTTGTATTTGGAAGAAAAGGGAAATCCCCTGCACAGAAAGTTCAGAATCTGAATGATAATCCA
Organism: Phaethon lepturus; assembly: GCF_000687285.1. Classification (NCBI taxonomy): domain Eukaryota; kingdom Metazoa; phylum Chordata; class Aves; order Phaethontiformes; family Phaethontidae; genus Phaethon; species Phaethon lepturus. The sequence goes on from NW_010522474.1 coordinate 6,169, forward strand.
TTTTTGGTTGGTTTCTTTTTTATTTCACACATATCTTACCAAATAGTTACAGTAAAAAAGTAAAAGTTGTAGCCAACATATATGAAGTTGTGTGGAATGATTTTTTGTTTGTCAGACCTAATGTTTATACCTCCATGTCTTAAATAAACAGCACTTGGAGAAGTTCTCACATGTGCGCTAATACATATCACTTATGAAAGCTCACTTGAGCAAATGCCAACTTTGACATGAAAAGCCTCATTAACTTTGAATTAAGACTAGAAGGCCTTAACAGTAAGGCAATAAATAATGAAGCTATTCCATACTTCCTTTATGTTCTACTTAAACCTCAGCTAATCTGTTTTCACTACTGTGAAAAGCTGTGTCTCTCTACAATGAGCTTGGGCCTGGGAAAATACCAATTCTGTAGTTTGCACATGAAGTTAATGGCAGCTTCTGGACAGGTGTGTGAACCTGGGTCACCCCTTTCAAAAGATTTTTATTCTTAAACATGGGGAAAAAAGTAGTTACACATGTTTTGCAAAAAGGCAATATAAACATCACTTGGTTAACTTCTACAAGATGAAAAGGCACAAGCAGCAGCATATGACTTACGAAACCAGCCATCCTTTCTTCCAAGCAGTAGAATAACTGAGAACAGAACCAATAGCCGGGGCTAAAAATCACCTTGAGTTCAAAATTTCAGTTCAAGTTTGAGAATAAAGATGTCGTGAAGAGGAGGTAAATAGAAAAGTGAAGAGAAAAGAATAGCAATATTGAATTCAGCTTGGAAGTGTAGACTCAGTCATGCATTTCCTTGCTTTTCATATGTTGGTCTAGGCTCTGCAGCAAATTCTCCTGGTTAAAAATAAACATAAATTATGATACAAATGTGAGTTCAAATTAGCTTGCAATCTTAATGAGACTTCCTCACCCTAATATTAATGTCCTTGACTAGTATTTTTACTTATTTTATTTATCTTTTTACCTGAGCTTAAAGTATGTCATACAAATTGTGGCATACAACATATAGTTAATTTTTTTCCTTTATCTTTCTGGCAGTTAACTGTTGGTGATATTGGAGATATAACAAAAGTTTCCTTTGTGCTATTTGGTCCATGCTTGGGAAGAGGAATTAAACTTCACAAGGTATTCCAAATACACTGCGTATAAACTTGTAATATTGTTCACAATACAAATAAATATCTTTTGCTGAGAGACATATTGTTAGCTTCGCTTTGCACCTGTGATGGGTTGACCCTGGCTGGATGCCAGGTGCCCACCAAAGCTGCTCTGTCACTCCCCTTCTCAGCTGGACAGGGGAGAGAAAATATAATGAAAGGCTCATGGGGTGACATAAGGACAGGGAGAGATCAGTCACCAATTATTGTCATGGGCAAAACAGACTCTACTTGGGTGAACTAATTTAATTTATTACCAATCAAATCAGAGTAGGATAATGATAACTAAAACCAAACCTTACAACTTCCACCCAAAAAAATCTTCCACCCACCCCTCCCTTCTTCCCAGGCTCAACTTCACTCCCAGTTTTCCCTACCTCTTCCCCCTGCGCGGCACAGGGGGACGGGGAATGGGGGTTGTGGTCAGTTCATCACACGTTGTTTCTGCTGCTCCTTCATCCTCAGAGAGAGGACTCCTCACACTCTGCCCCTGGTCCAGTGTGGGGTCCCTCCCATGGGAGACAGTCCTCCATGAACTTCTCCAACGTGAGTCCTTCCCACAGGCTGCAGTTCTTCACGAACTGCTCCAGCCTGGGTCCCTTCCACAGGGTGTCATCCTTCAGGAACAGGCTGCTCCAGCGTGGGTCCCCCGCAGGGTCACAAGTCCTGCCAGCAAAGCTGCTCCAGCCTGGGCTCCTCTCTCCACAGGGCCCCAGGTCCTGCCAGGAAAGAGCTTGCTCCAGTTGGGCTTCCTGTGGGGTCAGCCTGCTTCACGCACATCCACCTGCTCAGGCGTGAGGTCCTCCATGGGCTGCAGGTGGAGATCTGCTCTAGCGTGGAGCTCCATGGCCGCAGGGGCACAGCCGGCCTCACCGTGGTCTTCACCATAGGCTGACGAGGAATCTCTGCTCCGGCGCCTGGAGCCCCTCCTGCTGCCCTGGCCTGGGGGGCTGCAGGGCTGTTGCTCTCACGTATTCTCACTCCTCTCTCCCACTGCAGTTGCGCAGGTGTTTGTTTTTTGGTTTTTTTTGTTTTTTTGTTTTTTTCCCCCCACCTCCTTAAATACGTTATCCCTGCGGTGCTACCACTGTTGCTGATGGGCTCAGCCTTGGCCAGCGGTGGGTCCGTCTTGGAGCCGGCTGGCACTGGCTCTGTTGGACATAGGGGAAGCTTCTAGCAGCTTCTCACAGAAGCCACCCCTGCAGTCCCCTGCTACCAAAACCTTGCCATGCAAACCCAATACAGCACCACACTAGCAAGGCCACACATCTTTTGGCTTAGTTACCTGGTATCTACAGAGGATTGCCTACAGCTTCCACATCTCTCTGTGGGCAGATCTACCTTGTTTGTGCCTGCTGAAGTGCATATAGCTGTATCTATTCACTGATGTGCAGATCCATTCTGCATAGTTCATCATGACGTGGAAGGCAGCATTTTCTGCTGATGTTAGGAATTGTTAATCCCTGCATGGAAATACCAGCAGTCTCCTGACACAGAGCAACCTACTTGTGGAAACCAATTAAGCTGATACTTCAGTATTTATTCATTACAACACAGTCATCTGTGGGCCTTAAACATCTGACTGTAGTTTAATATGTACTTAAGATGTCTCATAAAAAGGGATGGAGAAATTATTTAATGCTGTCAATCTTATGATTCAACTAGATTTTAAATGTAGATCTTTCCCCAGGGTGAATAGGAGGATTCAACAGAAAGGTGTTGGGCCTGATAATACTTGGGCTTTGGGGAAATACTTAAACTTGAAGGTTAATGCAAAGAAAGATGGTGTCAATGAGCTCTGCCTGTAGGCAAGGGCCCAAAAAGCATTGTGGACATAGCACTGAATTATTCTGAAGTTAGTAAAAGAATGTTTTCCAGAACTGGGCCACATCATACCTTAACCCTACTATGGATTTAAAAGGCCAAAGGGTGATTCCCGAAATGAATAAACAGTCCAGAAACTGTTCTGATGGGAAATGCTAGAGACAGCTTTATTCCACACTAAAATTTGAATGGGTTTATGTTACTTAAAGGAACATTAAGTCTGAGTTTATGAGGTCCTCTGAAGATAGAGGAGGGGTTTATCTTGTTCATTTTTTTCCCCCAAATTTGTTCTTTGTCAGCTAATTTTGTAGTCTCAGTTTAGGCTACAAGAATGGAAAGAATAGGTAAGCAAAACTAATTTCTCATTTTAAATATGCATCTCCAGGACATTGATAAAGCATTCCAAAAATATGTTGACACTACCCTCACTATATCCATTGTGTGATTATGTAATATAAAATTTCAGCCTCCAGAATTGGTGGCTCAAAACATGGCAGGAAATTCATAAATGTAATAGTTTGCTTTCTGCTTTCTTTCAAGGACAATTCTCTGCAAATGGCTAAGTGATTTTTGTTTATACTTTTAAATACTTCAAAAATTATTTAATAATCAGTTTATTAGTAGCTATAAATTGTTGCAATCTACAAGAAGTCAAGAGGTTACTATAGACCTATGTAGTCTTTTCTACTGGTGCACTTACAACCCACAACATAAGCCACAGTAACATACACTGCTTGTGCCAGTAATATGCTTATAACATCTGTTACTCATTTATTAGTCTTTTTATAAATTATTTATACATGGAAACATAAACTAAAATGTAACAAGTTTCACTTTAATAGGACTCTTACAGTGCAGTAGAAAAAGAGATGCTGTATACAAATAGAAAGACTACATGAAGCAGTCATTATATGCAAGTTCACTATGAATCGGTCAAATGCAGCCCCAATTGAAAAGAATTCCGTTTCTTACTTTCTCCTTAAGTGAAAGAAGTAATAGCCAAAGTTTCAAAAATTTCACAAAAACACGGATTACAGATGAAACAGCAAAGGCTAAAAAGGAGATAAAACCCTTACATTCCTTTTGCTACTCTTTATTTTTTCTATTCTGGTTGTCGTGGTTTAGTCCCGGCCGGCAACTAAGCACCACGCAGCCGCTCACTCACTCCCCCTCCCGCAGTGGGACGGGGGAGAGAATTGGGAAAAAAACTTGTGGATTGAGATAAACACGGTTTAATAGGACAGAAAGAGAGAAGTAAACAACAATGATAATACCAACAAAGGAATGTACAAGAACAAGTGATGCCCAATACAGCAATTGCTCACCACCCAGCGATCGACAGCTCGTCCCCGAGCAGCGATTCCTGCCCCCCGGCCAACTCCAGTTTATGTCCTGGGCATGACATCGTATGGTAGGGAATATCCCTTTGGCCAGTCTGGGTCAGCTGTCCCGGCTGTGTCCCCTCCCAGCTCCCCGTGCACCCCCAGCCTGCTCGCTGGCAGCCCAGCACGAGAAGCTGGACTGTCCTTGACTGCTCAGCAACAACCCAGAACATCAGCACATTACCAACAGTTTCTCATCCCAAATCCAAAACACAGCCTCACACCAGCTTCTGTGAGGAAAACCAGCTCTATCCTGGCTGAAACCAGGACACTGGTGTTCACAGTAGCTTCAGAATACCAGAGTTTTTCTCATTATCTCCTAGGGTTTTCTGCACACTTCTGCAGACAATGATACAACCTTAGCTAGAATTTATGTCTTTTCTGTAACTTTTGAAGATTTATGTACTCTAGAATGATTACCTTTTTCTTGCTCAAAAATAAAGTTTATGGCCCTTTCCAAAATAAAATACAAAATCATTTTTACTTTCATACAGGATATAGAAACACTATATGATTTGGAGATAAAATTCACACTTAGATGTGATCTTACAACTAACAGGAAATTGTCAGGTACATTTTATTTTAAGGCCAAAGTCTGCATAAATTTACACACCTCATTTTTATGAATCCAGTTTCTGCAGGTTGTCTGCCTGCATATGCAGGTAACCTTTGATCCAATTTTAATATGGATAGGACTTTGTGATACTTATTGATATTTAGTTAAGAATGTTTATATTGATAGAAGTTAGGGAGGGTATTTTTGTATGAGAAGAAGTTAGACATTTAGCATGAGAAAATTCAGTTATTGCAAGTACAAAAAATGGGTTAACCACCGGCTAAAATTTCAGTGGAATTTAATACTATTTAAAGAAAAACACCGTTTATTCAAGTAATTAATGGAATTCTGGAAATGGTCATGGGGAATTGTTACTTTCATCTGGAAGCTTTGTGCTTGATCTTGTGAAGCATTGGGCACAAAGCATAACCAAGAATGGAAAATGTTCAGTAATTACATTTCTAGGAACTCAAGAGCAAGATAGTTTGACAAAATTTTTAAGAGTGGAACTGTCAAATTCCTAATAATTTCAATTATGTAATTCAATTATATAAATATTTATGCATTTCAAAGCTTGCACTTGTAGTCTATGTAGGGAA
>NW_010522474.1:11720-39201 GCF_000687285.1 Phaethon lepturus
AGGATTTCCAAACAGTGATATGTGTATCCCGTACGATAAACCACAAACTTTTGTTGCTGCCACTGGTGTCAGTAGTGGTAATAAGTCACCACAGTAATTTTAGGAATCCCTGCCTAAGAATTTCAATTACCTAATGTCTTGATGAAATTAAGTTTTTGTTTCATATTGTTTTGTTTTTAATGTCTTGGATGTAATATTTCTATGCAAAGAGATTCTAAAGGCTGAAAAAAACATTTCTGCTGTAGTCAGTAGCTATGTAGCAAATTCAGTCCTGCATATAATAGTTACCAGAAATGTTTCTGCATATGTCTGACAGTTTGTCATTCTGTATTTTATAACCTGACCGAGGATAAAGTTCATGATCTGAGTTGCCCTTCTGTGAATCTGATCTCCACATTGACTGTCTCAGTAGTTAGGATAGGTGGGCTCCCCAGGCTGTGCTTCCTCAGTTGGTTTGGAGGTTCTAAGTTCACAAATTTGGAACCTAATTTGTTCAGTCTCTACTGAGTATTTGAAGTCAGGTGGAATGAAGCTGGACCTAAGCTCACACCTTCTGTTGGAATTCATTCTTCAAGTAACACTCCCACAGGGCGGCCCAAAGGCCACTGGACACCTAATTTCTTCCAACTTTTAAAATCCTAGCTGAGATATAGCAATTTACATGTAAACAAATAAAACCAGCAAAATAAATGTTTTTGCGAAATGGGCATATGCTATTAAGATTGATGTAACTGTATTCATTCATTTGACATTCTGAAATTGCAAGTATATACAGGTCAATTTAATCTGTATCCTTCATTGGTTCCCTACAAATGGGTCCTATGTCTGCATCGATATGCAATGAAGAATACACCTATAAGCATGAGGCTGCAGAATCAGGGGCTTGCAGCAACTAGTGTAGCTCTTGTTATGCAGAATCAGGTAGTTTTTATACAGTGTGTGCAGGCGTTAACAATAGGAAGAAATGTAATTTTCTATTGGGATGGAAATAAGAAATTAAATAATTCAGATAAATGAATTTCCTCTTCTGATTCTGGCTGCAGCTTCGGCTAAAAGACCTGGACACTAAACAAGAGTTGGGCTTTCACACTGAAGCCCGACGTCTGTTTGGAGAAGATGGATCTGAGATGGTGACAGAGATAGCAGTGGTCAGGCCAGACAAGCCACCACTCAAGGGTATGCTGCTGAACTAAAAAATAAATACGTGAGCAAATGCACACACAGACACAAAACTGTGAACTGCCTAATGGGATGAACACAATGGGCAAGAATGCAAATAATTTCATATATATTAAAAAACACTCAAAATTATTTTTAAAGATTCATTTAATATACCTGTGTAAACTATGTGAGATCTTTAATAACATGTACTGTTCAAGCATTTCTGTTTTAAAACAACTTGCATGCATTGTTTTCACCAGGCTAAGTGCCCATTTGAAAGTCTGAAAAATATTCAAAGCCCAATTAGTATGTTTCTGTTGAAATTTTAAAAAACCGACCGATTTACACTCGGTAAGGGACTGAGTCACAGATTTTAAAAAGGCATGAATCACAAAAAGGAAAACCAGTCTTTTTGGATGTGTTCTTCAAACCCCATTTCTGCCCCAGAAGCTCTGTTCATTTCATAATTACATTTAAACTATAATAACATCTTCCTTTGTTCTGATTACATTTTATAAAATACTTAGAAAAGTATTCTCATTCGTTATATTCTATGAACAGAAGTCTTAGTTAAAATATTTAAAACTTTTTGTATTTAATATCTAACTAAAGGCTAGACTGCAAATGGAAATATATCTTAACAGTCTGTTATAACATTTAATTCTTCACAGAGCTTACAGAACCCATAAAATTCCTCTGTCATGCTGCCTCGAGGAATATGTACTATATACCTCATCAGCCAAAAGTCATGGCGAGCCATACTTTGTGGTGAACAATGCATATCTGTATAAATAGCTGAGCCATTTCTCCTAAACATATTAATTGATATTGGCCATAGTTATCAAAATGCCAGACTAAACCAGAATTCAGCTGATCCAGAACAAAAAGTGGATTTCATGTCTTATATCTGTTTTATCTCTGGTAAAATGTTGTTAAGAGTTGAGAAATCCTAACTCAATTTAAGACCTTTAATTCCTACATGAATTCAAGGCTTTTTACAACACCTGATAAAATCTATGTGATTCTTTCTGTTGATTTCAGTTCTGGATAAGACTCCAGAACTACATTTTATTTTTCTGTAATGTAAGCATGGATTGTTGCATTGATGCATAAAGAGACTTTCATCTCTAATTCTCTACTGTGCTGTTGTGAGGTTGTTAGCAATCTATATGCAACTCAGACAGAAAATTAATGTCAATTACTGTAACTTCATTCCTTGGTCTTGGAAGTAATCTTTTACCTAAAATAAATTGGTTTATAATGTTTGGCAATTACATTGCTAAATAATCTGATTTGGTATTGTCTTGTGTCACTGATCTTTCATGACAGGAGTTCTTTACTCGATCTGTGTTAAAACGGGAACATTGCCTGCATCAGGGACTGATGCAGAAGTATTTATCACGGTGTTTGGAGACCAGGGAGATTCCTGCAAAAGGAGACTAAGGCACTCAAATTTTGAAAAAGGACAGGTTAGTACTGGGTTATTTTCCTTACATGTTTGCTTAATGTGTTTTATTTTATTACTTTCCTCCAACACCATATTTCTTCTAATTATCAAATACAAGCATTGATGTTACACTGTGGTAATCTGTGGAAAAGATGTGTTGCTTACAAAGTATAAACATTTTACCTGAATTGTGTTGATGGTTTAAGAATGGTTCAAGTACCAATAAATTTAAAACCCACATGCCATCAGTAACTGTTCATAGAAACTGTAATTGAACCCAATGATATATACAATTCCGTGGCTTAGTTTTCAGTCATTTGTGAAGCAGATATAGAAATACCAGGGCTATTTCCTGTGACTGTTCCTTTAAAACATGTTTTTTTAAAAGATCTATCCAGACATAGTTGAAAGAGAGGTTTTAAATGTGTTAGCTGCTGTATGTTAATTAATCCACTTATAAAGAGAACTGCAAACAGGTAAAGCTGCTTGTAAACAGACTGTGACTGCTCAAGATAAATCCTAGGAGAGATTTGCTGGTCAACCTTTCCTGATTACCATATTAATGATTATGTCTACACAACATGTTCACACATACCCTGGACTCAGCCTGGATATGACTAGATAGGATTTAAAGAGACTTTTCAACTGATCACTGTATAGTAAGGCAGGATCCTCTATACTTATATCATACCATTTCTTAAGAACTCTCATGGCTGAGATGCCATAACTTTCTTAGGCAACCTGTTCTACTGGTTTGCTAGCCCTACCCTTAGACAATTCTTCTTTCATTTGCTATATAATGTCAAAATATTCTCTTGAGCACAGAAACATAGAAATCAGCCATGTCACCCTCGTGTTCCATAGTAATTGATAATTTTTCTTCTATGAATTTGTGTGAACTGTTTTTAAACACCTGATGAGTATCCACAGTCTCCTGTGGTAGTATAGACTGCACTGATCTGCAATCACATACTAGTTTCACCTGATTTCCCTTCTTCTTTTTTTCTGGAAGATACAGTGACTGCTTTTTAATCTGTCATCCTTTCTTTGCTCTTCTTGATTTTATAGACCGCTATCCTCTGCAATCTTGTTTTGTCGCTGTTCATTGTTCCTTGTGTAGAAAAACGCCTCTTTAATCGTCCCTACTTACACTTTCCTATATCTTTTTCTGACTCTTTGATAATACATTTGCAACCTCTAAAAATTTGCCATTACCTCCTCTGCTTCTCTTTTTTCTTTGTCAGAATTCTATTAGCTCTGCTCTAGGTACCATCTTCAGACAACTGTTGCTTCAAATGGGCTGTGTGATACAGTCTATAGAGCATGCACAGGCAGGACATCTGCATTCATTTCTAAGCTCAGCGACTGGTTTACCTGGTGATCTGAATGTATCATTTTACCTTCCTTGTGCCCCTCATTTCACACTGTAAAATGAAGATAACCAATAGTTTAGACGTGATTGAGGAGAGGGAAGCAGATATATATTTCAGTGAAGTTTACTTCCCTTTTTATTTACTGCTGAGGAAAATTAAATAAAACTTTAAAAAATATGCTTAATCTCTCCCTTTCATAGCAATAACCTAATTCTAGATTCATAGATTCATAACAGTATTTAGTGTCCTAGCACCTAGTGAAATTACTATGCATTGGGAGATATTTAATAATTTAGCCATAGTCTTCCCACCCAAAGTATTTAGGCACGATTTTTCTTTACTTTTCTTATAGTCTCTTGCAACCCTTTTTTAATGTCATTGTTTACTGAATCCTGCTGACTTAGTCCAAACTGTGCTAGTAAAATATAGGAAGAGGTTTGTGATGCTGATATTATTAAAAATATGTTAATTCTTGGCATTTTTGAAGACAAATGTTTATAGGCAATTAGAAGAGTTAATAAGAGACATAAAGGTACATAGTTTGTGACATAACTTTGCAACGAGGTCTAAAAAGAAATAATTTACATGGCACTTTCAAGCTGGATGTTAATACAGAGTCAGTGACTCAACTCTTAGTGTTAAAGAAATGGGAGCCATTATATTGAGCTATAGAGTGCTGAGTGTCTTACCAAGCAGATCCTGTGTTTTAGGTGAGCTATTTTTGTACTATGAACAATGAAAATTTTCTTCAACTTCGATATTTTGTGTATTCATTTTCTTCATTGTGCAATAGGTACTTGGGAAAGGGTTGAGCAGTGAGGTGGCAAAGTGTTCTGATGATACTAATTTATTTAAGATAATAAATATGAAAGTTGGTGGCAGAGACTGCAGAAGGACCTCATGCAGAGTGATGGGGTAATAAAATGGCAGATGAAATTCAGTGTAACTAAAATAAAAAGCAGTGGCTGTAAGGGGGAAAATCCCTTAAATTTGGATGCAAAATGATGGTCTCTGAAATAGCTTTTACCCATAGGGAAGTGACCTTGCCATTAGGATAGCTCTGTAATGATGTCAGGCCAGTGCTCAGTAGAGGCAAAACCAAAGGAAAACAGAACAGATGAAAAATTTAGGAATTATTAGAAAAAGGAAAAAACCCAACCACCCCAAAGTAGAAAATAGAGTCACACCTCCAGGTAAGTTCTCTAGTACGGATGCATAATAGATGCTGTGTTTTGTTCTGATTCACTTGTCTTAAGAAGTGCAAGAAGAACGTCAATTGATATTAAAAATCTTCCATACAGGGAACAACTAAGCAAACTAATGTTTGGCCTGGAAAAGGGATGATGAGAGGAAGGGAGAGGGAAGTAAGAAATATAAAATGGCATCGAGAAAATGAGTAATTCTACTTTCTCATGAAATACAAGGGCTCAAGAGATTAAATGAATCCTGCAGGTGGCAGATTCAAAACAAAAAGAAGTGGCTTTTTACACAGTGCATGATTAATCCATTTTACTTTCTTGCACAAGATGCTGCAGATGGTAAAATGCATGTTGGTGCAAAAAGCCATTGCACATTGTCAGGGAAGTCAGCTTTCCACTGAGGGCTGTTAAATATAAAGACACAATCTCTGGTTTAGAAAATCTCTGAACCGCAAATTGCTAAAGCCCAAGAGACTTTATATTGAAGAAACATCTCTATATATTTGCCCTGTTTTTCAACTCTTTCCTAGAAATCTGTTACTGGTAGCTGTTGGCAACAGGATACTGGACTAGATGGATCTGCAGTCTGACATACTACTGCCAGTCTCATGTTCTTTTTACATAGAAGTAGATTAATAAGAAGGTTGGAATGAGGTTTTAGTGAAAGTATCTAAGAATAGAAGGTGAAAGGAATGTAAAGCGTAAGCTGTCCTGAGAGACAAGATTAAGTCAGCAATATCCCTGGAAAATAGGGAATGGACAGGCAAAGAAAACAAAGTTAAGGAAACTTCAAATATGAAAAAAAGGATCTCTCTTGACTGATAAAGGACTGGAATATAAGGAAAAGCTAGGAAGACAGAAAATTGCAACAAAGTGTCAGAGAAAAGAGTAAAGTTGATTTAATTACTGCAGAAAGTAAGGCTGATTTTATATTTATTTAAGTAATTGTATGTCTAACTTTTTCACCAGTTTAATGGGTTAAATAAATGGGGATTGTAATTTTTCTTGCTAACATTTCATCTAATGCAAAACAATTTAAAGAAAATCCTTTTGGTTTTCATTAATTACACTTCTAGTAGTGTGTTTAATGCAGTTCCGAATGTCTTTATACTGAGCGGGGAAAAAAAAGAAATGTAATGACATCAACCAAAAGTACATTCTTGCTAATGCTGAGGGAGCAGGCGATGTAATGTATTATTATGAGAATTCATTGGTAACAATGGGTGATTATGACCACTGTTGTCTAATGACTGTTAATTATTATCACAAAGAATGGGACTAATGATAGGTCCCTTTTTCAGATAGAGTTAGCTGTGAAGGAACATGAATATTAGCAATACAGGCTATTTCCTCTAAGTCAAGGGTCATGTAGACTGACAAGAAAATTATATTTGGCTCAGAACTACAAAGAATAAAATTAAAAAGCAATGAGTGCTCCCAAAAAAGTTATTTACAAGATGTTCCTCACAGCTAGATCTTATTTTGGGCTACATATGCATTACATGAAGGGGAATAACTTGCCATGGTAACTGTTTGGGGAGATCGTGGGTATAACAAGGTAAGAATGCTGGAAGTCCTAAGACTGTGATAGGAATAATAACTCTGATGTTTTCTTTTTCTGAGCACATTGTAGAGAATAGTCTGACACAGACAGGAGAATGGACCAGATGACATAATTCTTTCTAAAAATCATCTCTTCCTTTGTTGCTTTCTGGTCCTCATGCTTTTTCCTGCCTGGTGGCAAATTGGTTGGCAACAAATAAAAATTATAGCGTCTGTTTCTACTATCCATCTGGGTTTTTTTTAATGTCACCCACACACATGCCCATGTATCTACCCACCCACTCATATTGTCTCTTGCACGGAACACATTCATTCTCTCACATAATTTATTCATCCCAACATGCACTAGTGCAGTTGCCATTTAGCTTTTGTTTACTGGTAGCCGTAGCAATATTTAAACAGATGTCTATTTACATCTGAAGAGCACATCAATTCTTGCCTGTATGCGTGCACAGCCGTAGTTATAGTTTCTAATGTCAGTATCTTCCTTTGTTTGCATAATCATCAACAGTGTCAGTATTTCTGTTCAGAGTTGAATAATGTGAAATTTCCCATTTGAAAAATAGGGTATCTTAGAATGTAAAAGACTTTGAAATATTTAAAAATAAAATGCTTTATCTAAACGAAAGTTCAACTTACTAGGCCTATCCTGATATTTGAAGCACTCCCTTTGTTTCAGTTATGAGGGACTGGTTGAACTTCAATTTTCATGAGACTTCTGTAAGTAAATTGATCATCAGAGGTTTCTTTCTAACCAAAATAGTGGCATGTTTTTCATAATAAAGACAGTGATCATGAGCAAGATAAAATGTACATATTCAAGGATCCACATGTTTTCTGAACAGGGTCTCCAAATATGAATGTCAGACTATAATATTTTTTTTTACTATCAGAAAGGAAAAGATACTTCAGCATTGAGAGGAATCTGTCTTCCCAAACATAATCTTCTTAAAGTCGGACAATAAAATGTATGGTTTTGTAAGTTTGCTATTTATTTTGCCTTTACCTTCTCAGGTTTGTATCTCTGAAATGAGAGCCGTAGACCTCGGACAGTTAAGCAAAGTGCTTGTTGAGCACCATAACATGGGTTATGGAGCTGGATGGTACCTGGACCAAATCGTCATCCATGAATCAGGCAAGACTGATGGCCAATACGCATTTCTTTGCCAGCAATGGTTAGACAGTGGAGTTGGTGATGCACAGATGGAACGAATGTTGAAGCTTCTTGGAAAAGTCAGGAATGGGATGTTGACAGGAAAGATTTACGGTAAGGTCCAAAATCATCAAAGGTCCTTCCAGCTTTTGTTTTAATTGTAATTCATATTATTTTGGGGGTTATTTTTAAGGCTAAATCCAAAATACAGAAATAATATAGCTTAAATGTGAGTTGCCTCTCTCACACAATTTGTCTCTCCAAACACTTTCCAGACCTGGTAAATACAATTCTAATGTTCAGGGAAGAAAAACTACAGCAGAAGGGAGATATTAAGTGATTGAGGCAATGAAGAAACTATGTTTTTAGTTGAAGCTAGAAAAAAGCTGAAGCAGAAAGAGGTAGGTTGTTCCATATGGCAGTCAATGCAGAGCAGAAGGCTCCTGCAACAGTAATGAAACCACAAGAAGAGATACAAAAACTCTTCATGAGATTTACCCGTATGTTCATATATTTGCAGAAAGCATTTGCTTGTATTTGCAGGGTTTTTTCTACTTACATCAGTGGCACAAGTTCTTGCAAACAGTTAGCTGACCTGAACACAATATCCTATTCAAATTGTTTAGTGAAAAAAAGACCAAAATTCAGAAACAACTTAGACACTGAAAACATGATAAGTCTTTTTTCTTTTGCCAGGGTACTGGATTTCTTAGCTCTCTCACATGTTTTTTTTTTGAACTGGTGTAAAATGTTGGTTTGGGTCCATTTTATGAAATCTGAATCAGAACTGGTAGACTAAACTCTGTAAAGTTTAACTAATCTGAAGGTGTAAATTTGCATTCTGTATCAGCAGTTTTGTAAGCTGATCTTTATTAATTGCTATGCTAATGGATATTTCATTTTATGCTCAGAGAGTTTTATTTTATACATACTTGCAGACACAGTTAGTAGTGTGCATCCTCATATTTAGCAACCGGTACTTAGTCCACTAGCAAATATATCATCTAAGGAAATCGGAAAATAATGTCATTGAGAAAACAGAAGGACAGAATACCATGGAAATATAAGCATAGGATGAGCAGCTGAAGTAGTAACAATTTCAGAAGAAGAAATAGCTGTATTGTACCACTGCAAGTATTCCAGGTCTCTAAAAAAGTAGATTACATAGGTGCCCTACATAATCCACAGAGCGAGGCAGATGTCTCCTGAGGGTGATTCAGAGCAGAAGCCCAAGGCTGGCCAGAGTCTGTTGCATCTTTCTTCACTGATAATATTAAAAGTGAGAGAAACCTTGCATCCTTGTTTATGCACCTTAATTAGTGTCTGAATGTAGCTATATAAAAACGTTTTCCCTTCCCCTGTTTCCCACACACACAGAGTCCTCAAAAATCTGAGTGCAGGCTTGCTAGTATTTTCCAGTCTATGATTATTAATACTCAGCTCTGTATCTATTGAAAATCAGTTCTGGTCTGGGTGTATGATAAGTTTAGAAGGAATATGACAAGTAAGCAGAGAGCCTATAAGGAATGGAGAAATAAGACTGATCAGCAAAGAGTGCTATACCTTAGAGGTCAGAATGTATATGGATACGATGGGACTTACTAAATGTCAAGCTGAGTCAGATTTTATAAAAGTATTAAAACAAATAGTAAAGGTTCTTCAACCATTTACTTATAAAATGAACTCAGAAAGATGTGTAATTATGCAGGAACAATAGAGTGAGGACTGAATGTAATGTAGGTAGAATCCCTAAACAAATAGAATACTTTATCTCTGTTTTCTTTAACGAACCGTAATGTTGGCAAGGGAAGCAAAACCAAAATTCCTAATGGGAATGAGATTATTGGAAATCACCAAATGTGAAATGCAGATAGAACTCTGAGTTTCATGTAGTCAAGCAGTGACAACCAAAAGGAGTCGTTAGCCCAGAATATTGAAGGAATTGGGAAATGAAGTAGCAGATCTAGTAGCAAAGATTTCAATCAATTTTATGAAGACAAAAAGTATGACTTGAAAATGGCAAAGGTAATGCCTCCATCTAAAAACCAGAAAGCATAATGTAGGTGACTGTAGACCCAGTATTTGATCACATGCAACCTTTATAACGCACTTTGAAGAAAAGAATAGTTAAGATAATAGAGGCAAATAAGAAATGAGAAGGAATGCATCCATGACTTCAGTAAAAACAGATTGTAAAACAAAGTTGATAGTCCTTACAAATATTTTCCAGTCAGAGAAATGTAATGACATCTATACTGCCTAAATTTCAGTACTGAATTTTATTTGCTTTATGGGAAATTATTAGGTAATAATAAGCAAGTGGAAAGTAGTACTAAAAGGAAGAATTGTAGAGATGAAGAAGAGAGGATGCATATGCCGATGAAATCTGTTGGTGCTACAAAGCTGAGAGTACTATCAGGGGGTGAAGAGGTTGTGTGATAAACTTGGGGAACTGGTGGAAAGCAATGGAACTGAATTCTGTAGCGCAAAGCTTGAATACAAGTAGGTGTAAACCCAACTAAATATTTGAGCTCTTGATTCTGGTACAGGTTCATAATTTCCTTTGATTTTTTGGAGGAAATTAGGAACTAAGTAGTAGCTAAGAGGCTAAAAACTGTATTGGATCTGTATCCCTGTGTTGTGTAATGATTTCTGCTACAGGAATTCATCAGCAGGGTATGGCTAGGGGAAATACCTGGGTTTGTTATATGATTGCAGGGTAATTTTTGAGACAGCAATGTGATGTGACTGTGAGTAAAGTATTTGTGACCCCACAATGTATGTAGGCATTATCAGTGAGGATTGAAAAGAATTAATGCCACTACAGAGAAATAGTGGTATTTCACTGGGAACGCTGTGTGCAACTGTGGTCACATCTGTCCAGAAGGACTGGTTCAAGCTGAACATTATGACTGGGAATATGGCAAGTCTTTGTTGTGAAATGGTATTGAAAAAACTCGACACATTCAGACTAGCAAATTAAATGCTCAAAATGGACACAGTTGTGATCTATCAAAGTAATGGTGGCTTACACATCAAGGAGGGAAAAGACTAGCGGAGAACGTTGTCATAAAAACAAATGGGTTTCAAGAGTCCATTAATGCCATTCTGTGAAAATTAAAAGATTTCTGAGAAAGAATGGATTTTTAGCATAGCTTTCTTTTAGACTTAACTAAAGAGAAGGAAAGAAGTTTAATGTAGCTGCTTTTAAATTGGTTCTTGACAAATTTATCAGAGATTATACAATATAGTCAGCATGTAATAGAAGTGTATGGTACCGTATGATCCAACAGAGATAGTCCTTCCTAGGCAGCTATACATTGATGGTTTAAAGGCTTAATATTTCAGTACTAAAGGGCTAAAAGATCTTGGATTATGTCACAGGGGCTATGATAAATTTTCATTCGACTTCCATTTTTTCATGGATTTCATTGGTTTCATTTATATTTAATGTTCATAGAAATTAAAATGGTAGCTCTTTATGATTATCCATAATGTCATAACATCTGAAGATATTTTAGGTGATTTTAAAGATGGTGAGTACTAACTTTTTACCTTCACCATGTCCTGAATTTATGGCATAGATCCCTACCTGATCTAAAGTAATAAAGCTTACTCACAGAAGTCATTGTCTCACTCTATTCAGTGCTTGTCAGGCCATACCTGGAATATTGTGTTCAGTTTTGGTCCCCGCTATGCAAAAAAGATGTGGACAGGCTGGAAAGGGACCAGAGAAGGGCCACGAAGATGTTCAAAGGCCTGGGGAGCCTGCTGTATGAGGAAAGGCTGAGAGAACAGGTTTTGTGCAGCCTTGAAAAAAGAAGGCTTAGTGGGGACTTTATCACCATGTTCCAATATTGAAAGGGTGGCTACAAAGAAGATAGAGACTCCCTTTCTACAAGGAGTCACATGGAAAAGATATGGGTTAATGGTTACAAGTTTCTCCTGGGGAGATTCCAGTTGGACACAAGAGGAAAATTTTTCACAATGAGAACAATCAGAACAATTATTACAGTTCCACTGGAATAATGTCCCCAGTGGTGGATTTCCCAAAGCTGGACATTTTTAAGATTCAACTGGACAGGGAGCTGGGACATCTTGTCTAGACCGTGCTTTTGCCAAGAAGGCAGGACCAGATGATCCTTAAGGTCCCTTCCAACCTGGTTTCTATGATTCTGTGATTCTATGATTCTATGATTTACATTAGTTTATAGAAGGAGATGAGGGTTTGCCTCTTGTGGTCAGGAAGCTGGACTTTACCAGGACTATGAACATAAACTCAGAAAGTCACTGTTTCTGTCGGTCAAAGTAAAATACCCTGTTTTACAACATAGCTACCCTGTTTTACAACATAGCTATTTGAAATTATTAATACATACTTTGTGTCACTTTGCACAAACAGAGCTAAATTATCTTAATAAAAAAACAGTCATGCTCAGTTCTGCACCAGCCACCAAAACCTCTCTATAGGCATCACGATTTTTTGGTTTTGATATCCCTGAATTTTCCATACATTCTATTAATATTAATGAAAATGAAAAATCAGTGGGATTTTTTTTGATGTGTACAAGTTTCTGATCCTGAAAACTGTCGTGTTGATTGGAAGTTTAACTAAATATCTGTTCAGTATAGAGTTACAGAGGTTGCTCAGGAGGCTACCTGGTATCAGTCTGCAGTCCTTATGAGCCTTCAGTTGACTGCTAATTTGTCTAGAATGTGTAAGAGGCTAAGTGCTTGAAACCAGAACTTTAGTTTGAACAGGTGCTACTATTCTTTTTCAACATAATTTTGCTTTTTTTGGTTTAAAGTAAAACTGCTGGTTTCGAGTGTTTTCTGTGTTCCTAAAGTAGGCAAATCTATGTGCTGTTATATAGGACTATTTTTAATTTCTCAGCAGAGATCACTTCTTCACAGAAGAAATGGATAAAGTTTTGTACTTTGCTGGCATGGTTAATTGTGGTGATCTGTGTTAAAATATCACTTTTCAAGCTCTGAACTGGTTTATCTCATCAACATCTTGTTACAGAATATATGTAGCAAATTTTAACATTGTAGTTTAAGTAGCTCCCGAAAAAGTTAAAATAAAAAAATATCCTCCCCTGACCAAAGGCAAACCTGATAACCAGTACTGTCTAGTAGAAAATATGCTGCTTTTGAATGGTGATTAGTAAGAAAAAGAACGTATATTTATCAGAGGAAACATTTATGATAGGAAAAAATCAACAGATTGGCATGGCTCTTCCTAAGTCTCTAATACGGAACTGGCAGTCTTATCTGCAGAGTGCTCTTGGACTGGCCTGTTTCTAAAGGGTCAGGTATCACTTCAGGAAGGGCTGGTGTCCAAATCTGATTCTCACTAAATCACTGATAATGAGTGAACCTGTTACATGCCAATATTTTAGCTCATGGCAAAGGTGGGAATGGGTTGCTAGCCACTTACTAACTAAGCCTGTTACAAATTGCTGTATTATTTTGGGTATTCAGCAAACCCTTTTTTTTTTTCCTACTGTTTTGTTTCAACAGGGACTTGGGATGTCTTTGTCACGACTAGTGATATTTCTTCTAGTTCCATGAATCCTAAAATGTCTCTAACCGTATGTGGTGAAAAAGGTACCTGTACTTCAGTCATCTTCCCAAAAGGATCCCTTAAAGAAAAGCAGATTTATGAGACTTCAATTGAACTAAATAAGAAATTCGATACTATATTCAAAGTTCGCCTAGAAATTGAAGAAGCTGGAGAAGGAGAGACTTGGCATTGCTGTGAGGTAAAAAAAAAACCCAAATTAAAGCAACTACTTATTGTGTCTTTATCGTAAAATTCTCCTTATTTTCATATTTTATGGTTATTGCTTCCAGTTTACAGTTCTGTCTGAAATTACATAATTTTTAATTTACAAAGGTATGTGCATTTAGTAACAAAACTTGTAGAGTGATAACTTCAGAGACTGCTCAAAACACTTACTACGGTAGCTATGGGTAACAAAAATCTTGTAAAGTTAGATGGATTTCTGGAGGGCATATATATAGATGTGCCATCATCTATAGCATATCCAGTGGTGTCTTTTCATAATGGTACCCACTGGCATACATTGCAGTATTTACATAACTCCAAATTGGCTGCTACATGTTGTAGACCCAGTGATCCAAGGCAAATAATTAAACCAGACACTAGAAATGCCTTTTGATGAAAATATCTGCCTTTTAAGTTGGCATGTGAAAAAAAGAAGTGAATAGCATAAGTGACAATCTTTCTTCTGATGTCCAAGATGCTGAAGCTAAAATCTGACATTGCACTGAAATTGCTGTGGCACTTCACTCTACAAAAAATATCTTTATCCTCTTATGCTGGCAAAATAAAAAGTCTAAGGGAAAGAATCACCTTCTTTCAAATTGCAGTCATACTTTTATCCATTAATGTTTGTATTTTTTTCTCATTAAAACCTGTAGAAAAAAATAATTTTCCTTTCCAATACATGATATTAGTGAGCTGAACCCCCTGACATTTAAATGGTAGGCAGGTTGTTAATTTTATATTCGTAGCCAGATGAAATAGTCATCTAACAAATCTATTGATAAAATTAAGACTGCTTCTTGGATATAGTAGGAGACAGAGGATCACAGCAAAAATTTCAGAACAGAAACTTGGCAGTTGAAAACAGTGACATCTATTAGCCTGGTTTACTTCATTAGCTCAGAACAATGACTCAAAGTGGAGTTAGAAAAAAAACATAATTTATATAAGTAAGGAAAAGAGACAGACATTTATATTAGGTAGGATTAGAAAGAGAAAGAGAAAATAAATTTCCCTGCTTTGGGTTATATGTAAATTACTGGGGTTTTAAGGAAGACATTTCCTCTGTTATTACATGGATTCCATAGCAAGACTGACTGCATCCTTGTATGAAATAACTAGGTTGGTATAAGAGGCTGTGGGTAATATCTGTTATTAAAGAACAGGTTAGCAGTCTATTTACACTGCTGCTTAGAACAAGGATGGTCATTTCTATGCTATTGTATTGTGATTTTACAAGATTGCACCCCACAAAGAATCTGAGATTTCCCCCTTCTATCACAAGTAAATGCAGGTGCAGTTCATTGAATTCCATGCTTAGATTTAGAATTCACTTTTATAACCATAACTGCAAAATAATTCTTTTGATGTTTTTGAGGAAATTGAAATCATTATAAAATAATGCCCAGAACAAATTAATTAAGATATGCTTTATTTCTGAAGCATGTAATAGCTAACATCTTTATTCTTGTTTCTTTCACTTCTTGAAGAAATAAAGCACAGTAAATGAAATCTGATTTTCAAGAAACTGTTCAGGAATGTAGATGTTTGTATAAAAGGGAAATTGTATTAACATTATACATTACACTGCATTTTAGAAAAACTTTTCAATGTGTCTGTCATAATGAAAAATAATAGGAGCCTTTTGAAGACAAAATAATGTTACCATCTCCCAGTGACAATTGCTAAACAAAGATAGCTGAGTTTACTGGAGTAAGGTTTTGGTCATTTTAGTGAGTTAGGTCAAAGAAATGTATGAGTGAATTCTCTGTGCTCTTTTCAAAGCGGGGTTACTTCCTGCAACATATTTTCAACTATGTTTTCCGGTCTAGCTTTAAATAGTTTAGAAAATGGAACTTTATCTCTTAGTGTAGCTGGTAGTACCATAGTGTAAGACATCTCATTAGTAAAATATGTTTTCTTACAGTAAGACTAAGCTACTTGGCTCAGGATCACCCTTTTATCACTTTATATACAGAATTTCATAAAGATTAAAAATATTTAGTAATATACTTTATATATTCATATGATACATATAATACAGATATATATACATACCATAAAACATTCTTAATTTCTGTTTTTCAGTTCTTCCCAGAAACACTTCAATTTCTTTTTCCCATCACTTAGAATGAGAAAACATTCTGCACTGAAAAATATTGTGGCATACTGACATTTATCACAAGCTGAAATGGGCATATCAACACTTCTTTTTCTTCCATATGCTGGATAAATAGGTTACATAAAGGAACCTTTTTGAACCATTCCAAGTATTTTTTCCCCTTACTGCAGTCTCTACAGCAATAATGCTGACAACATTTTAATTATTTTAAATTAAGACAGATATCTATTCCTTCTCTTTTAAAAGGCTGCTTTCAAAAACATTTTAGAAAAATTTATTTCCTCTTTTAATATTGAGATGATGTGTCATAGCTCTTCAACAGTATGTCTTTTGCTATAGAGCACAACATTAGAGCACAACAGATGCTGACGGTATTTCTTTTTGCTCTTTGCTAAGGTAAAGCTTCAGCACAGAGAAAGTAAAAATGTTCTAGAATTTCCATTTTGTCGCAACTTTGCAGATGAAGAAGGAGGAAGAGTGGCTGAGCTTCCAGTTCTCACAGCTGGCTCTCCTTTTCCAGCAGGTTAGTTACAAATCAGAAACACCAGAAAAGATTTGGTCCGTGATGATGGCTAAGATCTTCAGAGCAGTCCAAAGGATTTAGCAGATGCTTTCTATTCATTTTAGCTAGTGATGCATGGCTAGGTCCAATCCACTCCAGTGTTTAAAAAAAAATAAATCTCAGTCCCTGTAACTGAGCATTGTGCATTCAAGTCTGATTGGTATCAGTTTGTGACAGATAAAAGAACAAGCATACAGCACTGAAAAGATAAAAAAAGTTTTGAACAGTACACAGAGTTCAGCTTTTTCTCAATAATATGATTTGGCTCTCTCCCAGAGGAAACAAAGGAAATCCAAAGGAAATAACTCTCGTACTGTAATTTCAGATAAGGAGGAGATCCATGGCCTTTCACAACAGAAGCTCATCTCTGTGTTCCTAGAGTTTCAGGCATTCTTCTTTTGTGACCTAGCAGTTATATGTCATGAAACTCCTTCATGCGAGTTGTGCCTTGATCACCTCAAGACTGGATTTTTTTAGTTTGCTCTGTGTTTCTTAGGAGGTTTTATAACCAAAGTTATTGAAGAGTGGAAGAGCTTTTGTCCTAAATGGATATTCTGCCATGAGAATATCCCAGTCTCCTCCAAGTGTTTCCCAATAGTTAAGGGTTTAGATCAACAGCCCAAGTAATCTGTGTATTCCTTGCCTTTTCTGCTGTGCTTTCAAAGCTAGTCTCAAAAAAACACTTGAGCAGAAGCTCCTTGAATATAAATTTGAGAATACTACTGCTGGAGTATTGCCTGGGAAGGCTCTTTGTCTTTTTTAATACTTTAATGTTTGGGTTTTTTCTGGAGGAGCACAGATACTTAAATCTTTACAATGCTGCTCCTCCCTCTTTCTGAGGAGCATTTAACATGAAGACAGATATTGTTTTCTTTATCTTCTCTCCATATTTTTTTCTCTTTTTCAATTGAATGTTTTGGCAATGTGGCTTCTTTCTTATTTTGGGGGCCAGATCACCAGTATGTTATGCATTTCTCTGGGAGTACAGTCAGGTACTTACCATAAGCAGTCATCCAAGAAATACTCAGCTGAAGAGTTGCAAGTAAGATGACATGTCAGAGAACACACAACATTTCTGGAAATCCTCTGCTGAGGCCAATAACTGCAACTGGTACAGTGTAGAGTGGCCAGCCGCTGTGATCCAGAGGAAATACAGAAGTTGCCATCTTTCTGACAGAGTTCAGCTTCATTTGAGCTCCATCAGGCTCAAAGAGATATGCTTTGTGAGTAATGTAGTATCAACCATAGCCTAGGAGTGTTACATATTTAAATGCATGCAAGTGTGTGGTAGAGTATTACTTACACGTTTTCATAACAATTTGTGATGTGTTTATTTTTCTGTCATTTTCTCTTCTGCCTGTGTTTCAGACTCACTCACATACTATGTAGCTTATTATTCCTTATAATAGTGGTTCTTGAATTTTAATTACAATGCTTCTTGCTTTTCTAAGCATTATAATATAATTTTGATCACTCTGGGTGGGACCAAAAAGGAAAATATAATTGTATAAAATATAACATATTTTTAAACTGATTAAGCTCTGGTAAACCTTTTGTCTCTTTTTCCCCAACAGTGAAAAGTTATGTTCTCTATATCACTACGGGAGCAGCCCCTGGGTCAGGAACAGATGCAGATGTGTATGTTATGCTGCAAGGCCTTTTGGGAGATACTGGCAGAAGAAAATTAATCAGAAAAGGAGACGATAATTTCATTAATGGAAAGGTATACTTATAATTTCTGCATGATATTTTGCACTTTTATAACCCAGCCCAATTCATGTGGACTTCATGGATGTAGGATAGGGTCTACGAAGTCCAGTTTGCAATGCTCCGTGATTGTAAGTGCACGTGTTTGTGAATATCTAGATCTATTTTGCATGGAAATTACTGATGCTCATGCAGCTGATGCTAATAATATGTAATAATGTAATAAAATTACTATATCAAGTGTTTTAACCTCAATTTTGCAAATACTGAAGGTCTTCAGTGACATGCCATTGGTTTTCCTGCATATTTGCTTAACCACAGAGTTATAAAGATACTTCGTTTCCTTAAATGCCTCTTCTCTTCCCATGCCATTCTTCAGGCTAAGGCGCCTTTCCCTGGCTTTTGCCTCTCCATTGCCAGTCTACCCCTCAGTCTGGCTCTTGGTCTCTCTCCAGACAGCCAGCCACTGTTCTTTGTAGTTTTCTTAGGTCCACCAAGAGAGTAATTCATTCACTGTGCAGGAGTGAGTCTCACCGCTCATAGATGTAGACCAGTCAAAGACCAGCACAGCTGCCAGAGCATTTGTCTGTAGCATTGTCAGTATAAACAGAAATTAGAGGGAATTTAGGTACAGAATGTGCTGCAGAAACGTGGGCAGATTTACAGCAAAATGCACGTCTTTGACATAAAACCTTGTCCCTGTTGGAAGCTCTGGGTAGAAGGGGTGAAATTTTCATCTAAAAAGGTCACTAGATTTGGATCTCTCACTAGATACACGGAATGAACAAAGTGTTTGTATTGTCTGCTGATTTTTATCTGAAAACAAATTTGAGGATTGAAACAGTTTAATAAAGATTCTGAAACAAATGTCTATTACAGAAAATTTGACTTGGAATAGCTAAAGTTTAGAAAAAGAAACACCAGTGTCTCACAACCAGAAATGCTGAGCCTATTTTACATTAGGCAGTGCTACCTGTCTTTCTTATAGTGTGTGCACTCTTCTACCTCTCTGAAACCTCAGTGAACACTGTGCTTATGGTATTCTAACCTGTTCCTCTTTCAGAAATATTATGCAGTAAACTACTTCTTCTGCTGGTGTTGACTGCCAAACAAATGAGCGTTTCTCTAAGGCAGCAAGCTTGCAAATCAGCTTAGATTGATAACCAAAGCAGAGGCATGATATGTGGGATTCGGAGGCGCTCAGCTCCTAACTACCCCCCGCTTCATTAATTCAGTGGGAGCTGAAGGAGGTCATTATCTTACTGGATTTTACCTGCTTGAAATTCTTATTTGTGAGAAAAATGGGGGATTTTAAATCTTCATTTTTAAGGGACTAAGTACTTGTGGATGAGGGTACTCAGTTTTGATAAAGGCACATTTAGCTTCCCTAATGTTGAAAACCGATTATGGTTTATTGATAAGCTGATTTAATTGGATTTCAGAGCTGCAGACCTTTTGTCCTCCTGCAGTAAAGTTAGTTTAATGTCAGTTTTACTGGATTTCTCCTTAAACCATAATTTCACAAGTGAGCAATCTGATTTCTAGACTGGTAGTTTTTAATGAAGAATGACCCTGGATGCACATCCAGAAATGTTGCCTTAAAGAACAGAAAAGACCTACAAAGATTCATAACCTGAGGGGTGTTTTTATAGTATTTGCATCTACTTCAACATGGCACAGATTTTTTCTGTTTTTCAGAGTAAGAGGCAGAGCTGGCATATACCCATCTTTTCATTAGTTATTTGAATTTTTTTAGAAGCAGTATGTGAATGTAACACAATATCCTTATATTTCTAAAAGTAGATATCAGCATAGGAGTATTTTAAGGGCCTAAAAAGAAATTGCTTGTAGATAAGTAATAGAGAAACATAGAAAAGTCTTGATTTGCTCCTTGTTCAGTGAAAATAAAGGTATTTGGTTAATTGACAAAGTGTATATTGATTCTGCAAGTAAGACTCCTGCCTTTGCAGCAATATTTGGTTCATGACATGTTTTGGAAATTTCCCAGTGTTTTCTTCCCTTTATGAGTAATTTCCAAAAAGACTCTCAAGTGTAGAATGTCTCTTTCTATACCAGCCCAATCACATATTGTGCCGAGCACCCCTGCAGTCAAAGAGTCTGGACTTGGTGGGTTAGAGGATTTTGGAGTATAACAGTCAAAATTTGCATTCTGAATCTTAACAGCTGTTCTGACATTTTAAAATGTGCTTTTCCTTGCAATAATTTCCCCCTGACTATACAGTAACAGCTAGTGAACTGGAACGGTGTTTCTGTTAGAAAGCACATCAAAATATGGTGTTAGTCTCACAGAATGTCAGGGCTGCTGCAAACAACAGTTTAGCAATACAGAAACACATAGAAATGTTTAAATATTCAGAGGACTTTGCAGTGGGTTGGAGATATGCTTCTTGCATTTAACAGGTCTTTTATTTACAGGAGCTGAGTTACATGATAGTAAAAGATTGAATTAGCTTCTTATATCTGAAAAGTTGCTTTGTGTCTTTCCAAAGTCCTTACGCCTGTGAAACCATCAGAGAACTGGTAGATAAAGTAATATTCATGATATTATTAATTCACCAGTAAGCTCCCTGTAGCT
The DNA here is from genome assembly GCF_000687285.1 of Phaethon lepturus. NCBI lineage: Eukaryota > Metazoa > Chordata > Aves > Phaethontiformes > Phaethontidae > Phaethon > Phaethon lepturus. The sequence goes on from NW_010522474.1 coordinate 32,395, forward strand.
AACCCCATGTCTGAGGGAGCAGCACTGTCACCGAGAGAGCTGAGCTTCTAGTGATCTACTCAAATGAGTGTGAGGACTAGTGCTGCAAGAAATGTATTCTTTCAAATTGCTTATGACATTGATGCCTTGTTTGATGTTCTCCTCAAAACTCTAAGGATAGACGAAGCAATCTCAGCATGCTTCTTCATGTAGTTCAGCTTTCATAAAATCCTAATAGTATTTATTCATACTTCATGAGTCAGTTTAAGTCTGACAAATGTTACCTGCTCCAAACACTTTTTTGAACCAAGTATACTCAGTGCAGACATGCTGTAAAAACCAGGGCCTAGCTGTGTGAAATCCTTACGGTATCTCCATGTTGCTTCTGGCACCCAACATTTTTCTGCGAATTAGATTCTTTGTGTTTCTTTATATGGTTGTTGATAGACTTGCTATATGCTCTCTCATATGGCTGAGTTACCCATAAATTTCCTCACTGAGAATGTGGCTTTTATCAGATCAATTCCATCAAAGCCAGTAAACTACACAGGATATGTTATGACCAATATTTAAAGTATTTTAATCTCTCTATGATGAAAGTGGCCAGTATTTTAAACACTCTGTTACTGAAGCAGTAAAATCTCCTTGAATTTTTACTTCATTCTGTCAGTTGTTGAAAAGATATATCCTTTATCCTGCCCTATATTTAGACATCAACTGCTCAGGTTGGTACCATGGTAACTGCAGCACATATAAAAATTGTCAGTGAGAGGTGACTGTTGGTGTTCAGTTTCAGTACTCACTTACAGATTAAGCATTGGCAATTTTAAAAATTACTTTGGGAAAAAATCCACGTGTACCAAAATACACTAAAAAGGGCCAGAATGCGGGACAGTGTACTGTGGCCACTAGTAGGAAGTCAATACTTGTCTGTAGTGTCACATCACATCATGTCTAGAGTAATGCTATTTTGTAACTGCAGGTAAGCCTTCTCTTATGGAAAGCATATCTGACATAATGATTAAATAATTGCAAAATGCCATTGATACAAATATATTAATCACAGTGTTAGGCTGCTAGCCAAGTTATTGTAGTACAGAAGTGAACAGTAAAATGGTCTGGTCATTGAGCAGAAGGATTATTCAGATGGAAACTAGGAAAATATGGAATACATCATAGTGAAGGAAAGACTGGTGGAGGTTGTCAGAAACTCTGAGGAGAAAAGCGGAAAGAAAGAATGTAAGTGGAACTTTGTATAACCCTAGGAGACAGTGGCAAATTTTTGAGACATTCAGTTCTCAGTGATACCTCTAGGATGGTATTCCCTAGTCACTAGTTACAGCCAGTTAACAAAAGAGTTGTAGGAGGTTTTAATTTCTTTGTTTGTTTCTTCTCTTTTTTTTTAATTTCTATTATGTAATATAACGTGTTTTTACAGGTTTGGATGTGGGTGACGATATTGGTCTCTGTAGCAGTCCTAGAACATATCATTGCAATCACCTAGTTTGTCTAGAGGACATTGGCCAATGGATTAGAGCTGTGTGAATAATTAATTTTTATTTCCTGGCATATTCTTGCAGAGCAAGAAGAAATGTAAAACTTTGTTGCCAAAAATTTAAAATTGGACAAAAGTAGTTAACGTTGAAATTAAGTACGGGGGGTGCAGGCTTTCTGCCTGTATAGAGCTCAAAAATAAATTACATATATTACATTTCTAAAGCTGAAATACATCTCACTTAGCTTTAGTTCCCTGCAATGTACACATTTGTTTGTAACATGATGGTTTGAGCTTCTTCTGCAGAAAGGGAGTGAAGTAGGTGCTTCGAGAAGATGGTTACCATCTCTATTTAGACATTTATCTTAAAATGAAATTAATTATCATCAGAGAGTGCCTGCTGCTTTCTCCGGCTGAACATGAGCCGACAGTGTGCCCAGATGTCCAAGAAGGCCAACAGCGTCCTGACCTGTATCAGAACTAGTGTGGCCAGCAGGAGTAGGGAAGTGATTGTGCCCCTGTACTCGGCACTGGTGAGGCCACATCTCAAATCCTGTGTTCAGTTTTGGGCCCCTCACTACAAGAAGGATGCTGAGGTGCTGGAGCGTGTCCAGAGAAAGGCAACAAAGCTGGTGAGGGGTCTGGAGAACAAGTCTTACGAGGAGCAGTTGAGGGAACTGGGATTGTTTAGTCTGGAGAACAGGAAGATGAGTGGGGGAGACTTTATCGCTCTCTACAACTACCTGAAAGGGGGTTGTGGTGAGGTGGGTGTTGGTCTCTTCTCTCAAGTAACCAGCAATAGGATGAGAAGAAATGGCCTCAAGTTGCACCAGGGGAGGTTTAGATTGGATATTAGGAATAATTTCTTTACTGAGAGAGTGGTCAGGTATTGGAACAGGCTGCCAAGGAAATGGTGGAGTCACCATCACTGCAGGTGTTCAAAAAACCTGTAGACGTGGAACTCAGGACATGGTTTAGTGGGCATGGTGGTGCTTGGTTGGTGGTTGGACTTGATCTTAAAGGTCTTTTCCAACCTTAATGATTCTGTGATTCTATGATTTTGCAGGGAAATTAACCAATTGTCTAACTATAGACTTATTTTAGATAGGCAAAGTCAGGTGAGTGAATTCTATGTACATTTATTTCAGTTTTTTAAAAAACAAGATAATTTTAAAGGAAAATACAGGTGAGTGTATTGATTGATTGACCTTGATTTATCAAAAAATTGAAAATAGTTATGGTCAATCCAAGCCTGCATTTTTCAGTAAATAAAATATTCAACCATTTTCCTCAATGCAGCAAGAACTGAGTTACCTTCAAGTTAAATAGTTTAGAAAATATATCAAACTCAGGGTGAACGGCTTCCAGCGATGAAGTGCTCATCTAGTTAGAAAATTGTTTCAAAACTTAATTATCCTTCTTTTTTTTTTAAAAAAAGCACTATTTTCTGTTTAAATATGTCAAGGTTTAACTTTTAGGAACTGGATTTTGTCACGCTTTTGACTGTTAGTCTGGATAGTGCTCTTACACCACATTTCTGCTGCCTTTGGCAGTATTTGTGACAATAAGCAAATCAGTACGCCTTAAACAAGTTAAATAGATTAGGTTGGTTGATTCACTGGAAGGCAGGCTTTCCAGTGATTTATTAACTCTCACAAATCTTTTCAGAGCACTCTTCAATTTACCACCCTACTTCTTCAAGTGCCTTAAGTAGCAATTGTTTTTGCATCATCTCCAAAATCTTGTTTTCTTCCAGTTAACTCATGAAAACATTAAAGAGCATAAGCTTATTAACTGGCCTCACTACCATGAAATGTGCTTGAAAATATTCTCCATTTACAGCTGCGCTTGGAGACTTACCAATTAATTAGACATTTTATTGTCCCATTGTCAGCCAGGTTGAGCCCACCTGAGAATCATTTGAATATTGCATTATGGTGTCTTAATCAAAATATTATACAATCATATGCATTACTAAAGTTGAAGAAAATTACATCCATCATATTTTCTTTGCCTGTTAAACCAGATCTCAAACTTGGACTGTTACTAAACCAATCCAAACAATCAGAAACTGCATCAGATGGGTTTGAATTTTTCCAAAGTGATGTCTGTCTTTGGGGTTTTTTTTGTTTTGGTTTTGGTTTGTTTTAATTTCTATTGTGTAATATAATATGTTTTTACAGATTCAGATGCGGCTGATGATATTGGTTTCTGTAGCAGTCCTTCTGCCTTTTAGTAAATGCGTTTTACTTGAAGTCTGATTGAAATGTCTTTTATAAGTTAGTTGAACGGTCATAGCTGCTGATTATTACAATGTACCACTATTCTTTTTTATTCCTGTTGCTGTTCTATGCATACAAATCCTGTTTCAAAAATATTCTGTTCCAGTTATACTAAGCAAATTAACATGAAGTCAGTTCAGGGCCAATATTTTTTTTTTTTTTTTTTACTGCCCCTATTCTTTCATTTATTTTTCACTAATCTTGTTGAAGATGGATGAACCACAATAATTGTAGGTTATCAGAAACCTCTAATTATGTGTTCACTGTAATTAATTTTTTTTTCATGTAAAGATAAAGTTTTTCAATGAATTTCTGGATGAGAATTTAATATAAAACAAAAACATGCTTGCAAAAATGTATGAATTTTGGAGGAAGCTCAGGGTTCGCATCTTCAGATGCATAGAAAACTCTATTTTTAAAGAAGTGTTTGTACAGAACATGGATTACAAGATACTGAGGTCACAGGCAGATGCACTGTTCATCTGTCCACTGAGCTGGGTGAAGACAGTACTGCTACCAGTGCTTGTCACCAGTGCTGCTTACCACCCAATGCTTCCACCCCTTAAGTCTGCTGGCACAGCGACATTCACTCTGTCCAAATTTTTATTTAGTTTAAGCAATTAATTTTGTTAAATAATTTGGGCTTTTCCACTTGATCTATCTTGATAATACTTGGCTGGAGGAAATGTGATTGTGTGGTTATTTTGGCACAGCTAAAAAGGTGATAGTCTCCATCTAAGGAAAGGTAAAGATGTGACAAGCATTTGGGACAGGGTGGGGGAGTTCAGTTCAGCACAACTGGAAGAGCCCACGGGACCACAAGTCTGAAGGGTGATGTCTCAGCAAAAGTTATTTTTCTCATTTGTCTCCTTCTACAGGAATGTTCAGACACTGTTTCTGATTTGGGCTTAGCGTCACAGGGGCCTTTATTTTGCCTCCCAGTGCTAGCTAAAACTCTTTTGTCTTCAGTGAACTTTCTCCAGATTAACAAGTGAGATCAAAATAATCAGGCAGCAAATCAATAGGTTTGCTAAGCTTAATGGAAAAGGTCCGTTATCTAGACACTCTAACTCCTTTTCCAATAAAAGCCTATTAAAATGATAGCGACATTAGCAGTATGGGAAATCACTTGTGCATACAGGTTGATGAAATTAAGCATATGGCGTGTCTTGACTTGCCGTTTTCAGTTCTGCTGGGAATATCGTCACTAACCAACCATCAAGTCTCAGTACTGAGCCTATAAAATGATTGGCATTTATAAAGGTAAATATTGCACAGTGACTGTTCAAATGCTTCTTCTGTTACAAGAGCTATTGCAACTGCTACAGACAGTTGCCAGCACTGACACTGAAGAGTACTGAATAAAGTCAAACCGGGTCAATAGATTCAAAGGAAATGCTCAGAACATGGGTCCCAGGACAAAAAGAAACATTTGAAGAAAGTATGAAAAGGAGTTAACAAAAATTAAACTTTAAATAGTCTGAAAGGTTTGGTAGAATGATTGTTTTTAAGGAATTTTTCAGTGCTTTTTTTCTTATCCAAGAAATATGAAGTGTCAATTCTGCTTTTGCTAGGGGAGCTCTTCTGGGTCTCAGAGGGTGTATGGCTCTCACATTGTCAGCCTCAGCTGCTCAGTCTTGGAGAATATCTTTCTTTCTCCAGACAGTGTTAGTTAAGAAAATTTAGTGGGCTGTACAGACACACAAATTGTTTTGATACTATTCTGCAAAAATTCAATATAAGCTCTGCTGAATTAGACACTGTGTATTACTATCAATATTTAAGGAGGCTTTTCTCCATTCAAACCTAATTTGCTGGTAGTAACTAAAATGCAATTGACATTTTTCTCTAAGGGAAAATGAAAAAGAAAAGTTTTATATGCTGTAGCTTTACCTATCTTGTGTGTGTTTTCTTCCTCTCTCTCTCTCTTTTTGCAGAAGAATTAAGCCTCCAGTAATTTAAAAGGTCCCAGCTGTAAATCAGATAAGAGATGGAGTATCATGTGACATACAAGACCTGTCAACAACAGAAATATTTCCTATGTTTTATGACTAATCCATGGTCTGTCATGAATCCACAAAAATATTAGCTAAATTTTGGATAATGATTCAATTTCTTATAATTATAATGAAGTATATGGCATAGTCTGTCTATTTGCAGACAGCTTGTGAGGAGAAAAGTCGATTAAATTTGGCAAATAAATTGTCTCTAGCAAATTGTTCATCTAACTCCAACAATTATAGTTGCTTCTCTTTCTCTATTCTTTTTTGGTCTCTTGACTGCAATAAAGTTTATTACACCACATAGATTTTCAAATGTACAGACAAAGTGAAAATGTAATCTCAGTGAAGTGAGTTTACCCCAGTTGTCACAATTTCTAGTCTATTTAACAGTCTTTTAACTTGCAGTTTATTAGATGGTTGAGCCATCTGCAAATTTGACCATGGATTTCTAATATTTTACATGCTCTAAAATGGGCTCATTAAAATTGCACATTGGCAAATGATGAAGTAGTGTGTCTAATGCAAGACAAATTGAAGTTTTCACAAATGTTTATTCTGCCAAAATACATATATTTTCAGAGGAAAAAGGATTTGGAAAACCTTTCATGCATTACCTATATATACAAACTTGCTGTTACCAGTTATGTATAACCCATAGTACATTCTACACCTGAGTTACTAAGTGCTTTCAGAAACACTACCACTAGGGAGAATGGTGTACAAATTCTTTTGCTGTGCTGATGTTGTGTGAAGCTTTTCTAGTTTAATAGAGTTTATTAACTGTGAAGCTTAGTGCAAGTCAAACACAACTATCCTCCTGGAGACAGCACAAATGTAGAAGTCTACAGAATATTGTCTGTATTTTTCTTTTATTCTTAACTCTCTCTCCTTTCCAAAAGTGGATCACTGACAACAGATTTTTTGGAGATGCTGATGATAATGTCACTAAATTAGTCATCCTCTGGAAAACTCTTTTCTCTTAAACAGAAATCTATTCCAACAAATATTCTAATCTGACAAAACCTTCTTCATGGGAAGCTTCACTCTT
>NW_010522474.1:39400-69383 GCF_000687285.1 Phaethon lepturus
TAGGCAGTAGACCCCCTAAAGAGCAAAAAGTAACCCCAGCCACTCCAACCAATAAGTCAGCTTCATATGGGCCCAACTTAAATGTCTCTATGCAAACACATGTAGCATGGGGAATAAACAAGAGGAGTTAGAGATGTGTGCATGCCTGCAGGGCTGTGATCTTATTAGCATCATGGAGATGTGTTGGGATGACTCCTATGACTGGAGTGTTGTAATGGAAGGATACAGCCTCTAGGAAGGGTACTCTGTGCAGGGGCAATGAGGAGAGGGTGTCACCCTCTATGTCAGTGACCAGCTGGAGTGCATAGAGCTCCACCTGGGGATGGATGAGGAGCCAGCCGAGAGCTGGGATGGGTCAGGATTAAAGGGAGGGCAGGGACAGGTGACATGATAGTGATGGTCTTCTTCAGGCCACCTGAGCAGGAAGACTGAGCAGATGAGGCCCTCTATAGACAGATAGTAGCAACCTCATGTCCACAAGCCCCGGTCCTCACAGGAGACTTCAACCACCCTGATACCTGTTGGAGGGACAACACAGCAGGGCATAAGCAATCCAGGAGGTTCCTGCAGTGCATTGACGATAACTTCCCTCTCCAAGTGACAGAGGAGACAATGAGGAAAGGTGCTATGCTGGACCTTGTTCTCACCAACAAGGAGGAGCTGGTGGGCAATGTGAAGCTCAAGGGCAGCCTTGGCTGCAGTGACCAGGAAACAGAGTTCAGGATCCTTAGGGCAGCGAGGAGGGTGCACAGCAAGCTCACTACCCAGGACTTCAGGAAAGCAGACTTTGGCCTCTTCAGGGATCTGCTTGGTAGAGTACCATGGGATAAAGCCCTGCAGGGAAGAGGGGCCCAAGAAAGCTGATTAATATTCAAGGATCACCTCCTCCAAGCTCAGGAGTGATGTATCCCAACGAAAAAGAAGTAGAGCAAAAACAACAAGAGGCCTGCATAGATGAACAACCAGCTCCTGGACAAGTTCAAACACAAAAAGGAAGCCTACAGAGGGTAGAAGCAAGGATAGGTGGCCTGGGAGCAATACGGAGAAATTGTCCAAGCAGCCAGGGATCAGGTTAGGAAAGCTGATAGAACTAAATCTGGCCAGGGACATCAAGGGCAACAAGAAAACCTTCTATAGGTACATTGGTAATAAAAGGAAGACTAGGTAGGGAAAATGTGGGCCCTCTCTGGAAGGAAATGGGAGACCTGGTTACTTGGGATACAGAGAAGGCTGAGGTCTTCAACAACTTTTTTTCCTCAATCTTGACCAGCAAGTGCTCAAGCCACATTGCCCAAGTTACAGAAGGCAAAGGCAGGGACTGGGAGAATGAAGAACCACCCACTGCAGGAGAAGATCAGGTTCAAGACCATCTAAGGAACCTGAAGGTGCACAGGTCCATGGGACCTGATGAGATGCATTCTCAGGTCCTGAGGGAACTGGCGGTTGAAGTCGCTAAGCCACTATCCATCATATTTGAGAAGTTGTGGCAGTCCAGTGAAGTTCACATTGACTGGAAAAGGGGAAACATAACCCCGTTTTTAAAAAGGGAAAAAAGGAAGACCGGGGAACTACAGACCAGTCAGCCTCACTTCTGTTCCCAGCAAGATCATGGAACAGATCATCCTGGAAACTATGCTAAGGCATATGGAAAGTAAGGAGGTGATTGGTGACAGTCAACGTCTTCACTAAGGGCAAATTGTACCTGACAAATTTGATGGCCTTCTATGATGGGGTTACAGCATTGGTGGATAAGGGAAGAGCGACTGACGTCATCTACCTGGACTCGTGCAAAGCATTTGACACTGTCCCACACGACATCCTTGTCTTTAAATTGGAGAAATATAGATTTGACAGATGGACCACTCAGTGGATAAGGAATTGGCTGGATGGTTGCACTCAAAGAATTACCGTCAACAGCTTAATGTCCAAGTGGACATTGGTGATGAGTGGTGTCCCTCAGGGGTCCATATTGGGACCAGTACTCTTTAATATCTTCATCAATGACATACACAATGGGACTGAGTGTACCCTCAGCAAGTTGGCAGATGACATCAAGCTGAGAGGTGCAGTTGACACACCTGAGGGATGGGATGCCATCCAGAGGGACCCGGACAAGCTCGAGGAATGGGCCCATGTGAACCTCATGAGGTTCAACAAGGCCAAGAGCAGGGTCCTACACTTGAGGCAATCCCAAGCAAAAATACAGGCTGGGCAGAGAATGGATTGAGAGCAGTGCTGCCAAGAAGGACTTGGGAGTGTTGGTTGATGAGAAGCTCAGCATGACCCAGCAATGTGCACTTGCAGCCCAGAAAGCCAACTGTATCCTGGGCTGCATCAAAAGAAGTTTGGCCAGCAGGTTGAGGGATATGATTCTGACCCTGTGCTCTGCTCTGGTGAGACTTCACCTGGAGTACTACATCCAGTTCTGGGACTCCCAGCACAGAAAAGACATGGAGTGGGTCCAGAAGAGGGCCACAGAGGTGACCAGAGGGATGGAACACCTCTCCTATGAAGACAGGTTGAGAGAGTTGGCATTGTTCAGCCTGGAGAAGGCTCCGAAGAGACCTTATTGCAGCCTTCCAATACCTGAAGGGGGCCTACAAGAAAGCTGTAGAGGGACGTTTTACAAGGATAGGTAGTCATAGGACAAGAGGTAATGGTTTTAAACTGAAAGAAGGTACATTTAGATTAGATATAAGGAAAAAAATTTTTACAATGAGGGTGATGAGCCACTGGAACAAGTTGCTCAGAGAAGTTGTGGATGCCCTGTCACTGGATGTGTTCAAGGCCAGGTTGGATGGGACTTTGAGCAACCTGATCTAGTGGAAGGTGACCCTACCCATGGCCGGGGGGGTGGGACTAGGTGACCTTTAAGGTCTCTTCCAACCCAAGCCATTCTATGATTCTATGATATGTTTCCAGTAAAATCATGCATTAATATAAGCATAACCATTTGCAAGGACAAGCAGCAATTTTTAAGATAATTTTTCACATTTTGGGATCTTAAAATATTTATATACTAACAGGGACAGCGGTCTGTATGTTTCTTACTTGAGTTTATCTGTGTTTTTCACCCATCTTCTAGATCCGTGTATTTTTAATACATTTTATTTTATAAGTGCAACAGACCATTCTATTTTTTTCAAGCATGATGCTATAATTTTACCAATGCAATTAAAGATGGAATAAAGCAGTGATCAAACTCATATCACAATTAAAGTAAATTAAGAGTTCAGATTAATGGTATTCAATCATCAAATTAGTCCAATAGGTAGTAAAATATAATTGTGGTGTTGACAATAAACATTACTTTTTTGATTTAACTATGGAAAATGTGAAGAGCAGCATCCTTCCCTGCAGTCCTGCACTCCATCTACAATTTCAGCCTTTCCAATATATTTGCTCTGCTGCCGAAGGACATCATTATCCTGAGAACCTTCATTTCCATCTTATGCTTTTGCCAGTCTAAATTCACTAAGCAGCTGGTAACCTTGACTAATTGTAAGGAAATATAGTTATTCAAGTGCCTCTTTAACACTTTTTCCTTAAAATCATTGTCAGCTTGCTGTTCTCATCTTCCCCTTTCACACGATAACATAGGGCTGACAATACAGATGTGATGGTTATATGATGCACTATAGCAGTTTTTGAATAACACTACCCTTCAGCATAGAAGAAGCCACGTAATTCAATGACAGGTTCGTGATTATTTTTAGGAAAATGTTAAAGGCATAGTTCACAAACACAGACATTCATATACTTATATTAATGAAAAATTAGAAGAGTTAAAGGCAACCCACCAAGACCAGAGCTGAAGAAAAAAGTTTGAAATTTTTCTGTTTCCGGAGATTCTTTTTTAAAAAATAGGTAGTCAAGTATTATCTGCAATTTCAAGCTTGATATTTTATTTCATGGTGGGTCTCATTAAGTTGCAAGCTGGTCAGGTTGGTCTTCTTAGTGACACAAATCCTTCATCAGTTCTTCACTGGAAAACCTGTCCAAGGAGGACACAGACCTGTGGCTGATGGAGCAAGAGAACTGCTTTTCTCTGGTTCATCTCTTCATAATCCTTTGAATAAGGATTATTGCCCTCTTGCTCTGGCTAAGCAACTTCAGGATGGATTAGGTTGATAAGACTTCTCAGAACTCAAGTGTTTTTGATCATTATTGCAGTCCAGTCCCCTCAAAAACATCTTTATATCTCTAAATCATGCTGGAAATTCCATCACAAATAACATTAGATTTTACCAGTTAGCAACCCTAATAGAAATAAGATGATAATTCATAAATCTATAGAGCAAAACAGGTGGAAGGGCTCTATGCCAAGAAATTAATCCCTCTTTTCCAGCTGAGGAAGTAGGTGTAAGACCCACAAAAAGCCAAAATCACATATTGTGAAAATGTTTAATGTGGACTTTTAAACTGCCAAAGAATAGTTGAACTAATTTAAATTTATAACTTTATCTAATATTTTTCCTTGAATCAATTAATTTTATTAAAACTAATCCTGAAAGTATTAATTAAAATCTGGGACCAAGTTCATTATTCTTCCCTAAGAGAATAAAATACCGTTCTGCGATATTCACTTCTGCCCTTCTCATTCCCTGTGTTTCATCCCTCAGGAGGGAGCCCTGGGCGTCTATTGTGTTGAGAGTAAGAGATGTGTAAAATGGCATCCCTGTAAATCATTAAATGTGAAATTTGGGAAAGAAAATTTCTCAGGAAGTTTAGCATGAGCAACTGACTGATCTGTGTGGGGAAACTGAGGTGTTTTAGCAGTAAATTGCAGAACCACAAAGGGAGTGCTGCTTGATGCAGGACTTCAGCATCTTTAAACTTGTCATTTCTGGTTCTGCTGATATTTATTGAATGGGTGAAAAAAAAAATCTTGATTTTCTTCTCACTTTCGTATTTCAAAATACACTATTAATTTAGTTTGATGGTTCTGTTTCCATATATTTTTTTGATTCTGAATTTTTCAGATGGATGTTTTTCAAGTGGAAGCAGTAGATGTTGGGACTCTGCAAAAGATGGTGGTTGAAAAAGGGAAAGGCTCTGACTGGTTTCTGGAGAAGATTGTTGTGAAAGAGGCAGCAGCTGCAGGGACAGAAACATTGTTTATGGCTCAAACATGGCTAAAAGACAGATGCGATGGAAAAAGACATGCCTCAGTAACTCTGAATGCCACAGGTCAATATTGTCTTCAAACTATCATTTGATAAGAAATTAGTTCCAAACTGCAGAATGCAGCTATGTGATTTGCTTCTGTAAACAAGTTATGGTTTAAAATATTCCAGTAAACCATTGTCATTACATAGGGAATTAGTGTGTCTGAACGCTGTGGGTTTTATAGTACTATTTAATAACCACTGTTTGCCAGAGGATAATTTCTGCTTTGTTACTCCAGATTTACAGTGGCATAAATGGCAACAAATCTTTACAAATTGCTGCCTCCCCAAGTCTTACTTCTACTTTGCCATTTGCAAACAATTTTTTAAGCTTCGAATACTTCTGCCGGCTACTTGCCAGGCATAGTAAAAGTGAGGTAAATAGTAGGGCAAACTATATTTAAGCAGTGGAGAAAATGGCTCCATTGTATTCAAGAAGACTGTTTTACATTATTTATGCCACAATCTTTGGATAGCTTTTGCCAGAAAGTGGATGTGCTTTTGGCTGACACTGTGTGGGTAATTAGTCCACAGAGGAGCAGTTTTGACCCCACTGCCTGTGATTGCACTCTTCGACAAGACAAGAAGGGAATGCACATTCTCCCTCCCTGTGCCGTGGTTTGAATGCAAACACAATCTGGTGTGCAAGCTGGGAGGGAACCACAGCACGCCCCAACCAGATGAGTAGGCAGCCAAAGCCCAGTATGTACCTTTAAGTCTGATGTATTTCTACCGATCCTGCCTCCAGGAGAAGTAAACAGAAGGTATAGATGAGTCCTTAGATTACAGAAAATATTCTAGTTCTTTTCATCCTAACACCTACAGCATCTCAGCTCACCTTAGTGGCATTGGCATGATGGTGCTTGTCCAGCAATAAATAGCCCGTTGAGACTGAGTAGAATTCCAGTGCAGTCTATTTCCTCTGCTTTAGCATCTCTAACTTTTGATCACTTGAAACCCAGAAATAAAAGGAGGAAGCTGTTATTGTGCAAAAGCAAATAATTTCAGCTTTTCTTTAGACTGTATGTTGGGATTTTTCTGAATAAAATATAGGAATGTTTAGTTTATTTAAGGTTATATAACATGGTTTTATTTGAATTAAAAAAAACCTCAAACATTCTGTTTCTATTAGAATGCATTGATTTGGTAGAAGGAGAAAGTGTTCCTGTGAGTTTTTTATACAATAATTGGCAAATCCAAACTTGTTTGTGATCTCCATCTTTGGTTCAAGTCTCTAATGCTTACAAGTAGTTTTGGTCTATTATCAAATCCCACTGAAATCAGTTGGAGCTGATATCAGTGGGAGGAACACCAGCCCCTAAAACGGGCCTTAAAAACATCCAACTAGTTCTGATTCATCCAGAGCATAAATTGTATAAATGAAACAGAAATGCTTTGAAAGGAGAGAGACTTGAATCTTCATGTTACAACCATTTCATAGTAAAGAGCTAACTCTAGAGTCAGTTCCTTAAATAGGATGATATGTAGGAGATGATGTTTAAGTAGAAAATCACATTGTACACATCCTAGTTTAATCTATATGATATAATACTCAGTCAATTGCCTCACTAGAGATGAATACAGGCATTTATTATCATTTAGACACTGTTCTACAAAAATATTAATTTGGTCTTCAATCTTTTTTAATTAGAAATTCAGGAGAGGAGGAGCACATCTGCCTGGCCTTTAGGAAAAGAGCAAATGAATTCAGGTATAGCTTCTGCCATTACACCGACTGTTTTATTCATCAATTCTGAAATAATAATGTGAAAATATTTTCATCACAAGTACTGCCAATATTTTCCCCTTTGTAATGGTAAGAAATGGAAATATACTTAGGGAGCTGGTCAGTACTCAGCTGAAGTGTATATATATTAATGTTCCCCATGTAGACTAAGACTTGTCTTAGGAATTTTATCTCAGGTACCTTGATTAACATAGGAAAATAGAAACACCTTTAATATTTTTTTTTCTTTTTATGTTCTTTATTTTATTTGTACAGAAGGCAGATGGAGGATTTATTTCACAAAACATCAAGAAGAAACAAAAACAGACTTTGAAAAGTTGTCAGAAAATATATCCAAGTTGGTTATGGTTTTTTATGGAAGCAACGGCAAGTCAAATCCGGTTTCCATGGAAAACAAAGTGGAACATCAGGCTAAGAACCAAACAACATATGATGTAAAATAATATATAGATTTGTCTATATTTAAATTTTCCTTGAGCTTCCTTTTAAAGAGAAATATTTGTGTAGTGCTCTAAATATTGCAGGTATTATTGTTTCAATGTTCAAGAAAAGCAGAACCGAAATTTTCAGTTCACCAGATCTCATTTTAGGCTTTCTCAAGTTCATGATGATTGAGCATATTCTTTTTTGTCAACAAATAGTCCTAGTTAATAATGCATATCAATTTAAACGGCATTAAGTATTCACATTTAGAAATCAGTGCAGTATGTAATTTGAATTTGATAGAATAATTACAATGAATGCCCCTAGAGTATAAAGATAATATTTCCGTAAATGCTTACAGTCAACCTGGTCCTGCTGCCTTTGAACTCAATGGGACTTTTAGCACCAAGACTGTTGTAAATGGGGCTAGGTCCATGCTGGTCCCTTTAGAGAAGATTTCCTCTCTTCCTGTAAATTAACTACACATATACCTATATACCTCTGTTTGGGTGCTAACTCATTGTTTTGTTCCTTGCTAGATACATTTACCATCTGATTTGGGAACGCTTTATAAAGTAAGACTTGGTCTCCAGAGTTTGGAAAACAGCATATCCCAGTTGTCTCTTCGTCACTTTAAAATGCAGAACACATCAACCCTCGATACCTTTAGTCTCACCATAAATAAAACACTTCCTCTTTCTCTTAATGGAGATAGATGGATTGAATTCCCTGTAGAGTGGCCATTAAAAGAAGCACTTTCTGGTAGGTATAAATCTACTTTAAAGCAGTAGAGTGGTCCAGGAGGTTAACACGTCCTGATATTACAATTGAAACCTTTATCAAAACAGGAAGTTTTATTGTCTTTATTTAATGATTCATAAAGTCTGGAGAATAATTTAAAATGTATGAAGAAAAATACTATCCACTCAGCTTAATTTCTGTGCCATAAACTGGGAAATGCAATATTCATTTGACTGCACAGACCATTATTATATGCTACAAAGAACAGTTTATAAGAAATATCCCTTTCTTCAATACTGTAATATTTCTACTCTCCTTTGTTTAGTCCTCAGCTGCTCATATTACTGACATTAACAACATGATTTTTTACAGCTCATTTACTATTAGGCAATTTTTTTGTTGTATGCACATTCCAAACCAAGATTCTTGGTAAATAAAGCTCAAAACTACATATAAGCATCAGCTTTATTACCTTTATACACTCCAAATATTTATGCCTGTTAAAATTAGCTCAACAATTGTCTTACATATGTCACCTTTCTTAAGCAAAATAGAAGAAACTCACTTAAAATCCACCATATCTTCCATATTTTTATAATGTAATGCTTACTGAATGCCACCACATGACAGAACAATTCTCAATGTAATAAATGGATCAAATAATGACACTTAATATTCAAATCATTTGTGCCTGAGTTTTACTCAGAAAACGAATGAGTTACCTGGGTAAAGAATAAGTCAGTTCATCCAAAGTGAGCTGAAGCAGGTGTTAAATGAACTACCCCAATATACTTTGGATTGGAATTTATGGCCCAGTTTCAGTGAGGTGTTTGCATGTGTCTCAATGTAAGCAAGCAAGTAATCTCAGTAGAATTAACAGGGGTTGAGGGTTTTTTTTGCATATTTTGTCTGCAACTGAAAATTTAAATTTTGTATTTAGGCTTTAGATTTTATATTGCTTAGAGCTGTTATTTTTGCTTGAAGACTTGCACAGTATGGGTACAGAACAGGGCTCAATATCATTCATCTCCTATACATAAGATTGAAACAAAGAGGACCTTCAGATTAACATAAAGCAAATGAGTGTGCCCTTTGCAAAAGGCTGATCACTGTCACATGCAGCAGTATTTAGGGTACATGTAGAAGCACACAGAAATGGTGAGAGAAAGATGCAACCTCTGTGATAAATGGGCAGTGAGACTGGAACCCTCGTGACCTTGGTTCTGGCTCTGGATCTGTCATTGACCTCTTGTTGAAAACATCACTTCCCCACTCTTTGCCTTTTTTTTTAATACTTCCTTCTCTGTAAAATACTTTGAGTCAAGACATAAAAAATCACACACAAAAAAAAGAACGGGTATTATATCACCTGTGTTTAGGTAAAAGAACAAACAAAATAGCTCTTCTCTGTTGCATTTATTTCTTTCCACATGTGCTTTAGAAGTCTTCAAGGCGGGATTTGTAACCACAGTGAAGAAAAAAACTAGGAGAGTTTTTCAAAATATTCCCCCAAATCTTCGCCATTTTATGTCCAAGAGAGCTTTAAGCAGCTCCACAGCAGTTGGCACACATGGAGTTCAAAGTGATGCTTTACACACAAACTTACTTGCACCTTATTGTGCAAAAGAGATCTGCATTTCTGTCAGCTTTCTAAATCTAATTTATTTTCTCCTTGGATTTCTTTTTCTCAGCTAAAAGCAAAACCAGTATTGTGTTAATTGGAATGGAAAGCAGCTGATCATAATCACCTTAACCAGAAACCGTGTGCTGTTAAATTTCAGATACAGCTCTGTCGTTCGTAGAGTGCCTTAGCATTTAATCTCTTTGTTATCTTTTCCTTTCTTTATTTTGTACTTGGGATTGTGATGAATCATATGCTAATGGCTAACTGAAACCATCAAAACACAGTTGATAAAATACAGTGCAGACCCTCGAGATCTGGCTGTGCACACATGTGCCTTTGGGTGTATTAATGGGGAGAGGCCTCCAGCTGAGTATATACATAAATAGTTTCTCTTTGCTGTACCTTCCTTTTTGATGCTTACACCTCAGGAATCCCTGGGGATGAACAGTGCACGCTCTTTCTCTCACACATACAGGGCTGTACAGCAGGTGAATTTTGCACTACTGGAGCTTTTAAGGCAAAACAATTAAATAGTGAAAAGGGGAAATAAAAATGTATTATGCTACTTTCAAATAGTGGATTATTTCCACAAGGTTAACACACAGCCACAATTCACACTGAGATTATGAAATTATTAGAATTGTATAACATTAACGGAGTTGTGACATTCATAAGTGTCATCCTTACTTTACATAACTTCTTTTCAAAGGTTTCTTTCATCTGTCCTCTCTCCAATCTATTCAGTATGCTACAGAGATAAAAACTTACTTGCCCACATTTGCCCTATGATGGCCTGATCTCACCACCTGAACAAAGACCACCATTTAAGCATTTCAGCCCTCTTCCCTTCCCTACATTAATCTCCTTCAATTGCCCTTCTTTGTACAATGTACTCTGCCAGTTCTATCCACTGTATAATCTGATCCAAAGTTCATTCAACAACAATCTCTACAGTGTGTCAGGGCCATGATAAGACAATAGATCTTACTTGCCTTGGCCAGATTCATTTGGAACCTCCAGCCATGATGGGCATAGGATGTCCATTTAAGATCATGCCTGAGCTACATCAAATGTGTGCCTGCCTCTCGTCTTCTCTCTGACCCTGTCTTCTGGATGGATCTTGGACCTATGTTGTAGCCTTATTTTCAGTCCTGTCTGGCCCTTTCTTCTGCTGCTCTTGTCTAGACCACCAGGCTGGATCTTTTGCATTGTTTGTGGCATCTGGGACTGTTGACAGCTCTGTCTGCCACATGCAGATGCTGCAGCACTGTCACCTGGGCAATGAGGGCACTGCATGTACTGGGATTGTGCGTAGCTCCTGTCTTGTCCACCTTCGTGGGGCAGGCCCACTCTTGTTGCTCTTTGACACAGTGATCCAAGAAACAAGCCTTCCAAATGCAACCTTTCACTCTTATCTTGGGCTGCTCCAGCATCACTTCTCAAGTTTCAGACCTGGGAGACTGTGGCAAAAAAAGAGGTCAAGTAAAATAAAAAGACAACGTGAAGAAAATCAGAGATATAGCCAAAAACACAACTGCACAGGTTTCTTTGTTCTGTGTAGTGACCCACTCACTGAATTGCATCCCTGGCCAAATATATTGTTTCCTCCTCTCTTGATTCTTCATCTTGGTAGTAACACCAGCCACCATATTCCATACAGTCCTCATATTTAATATTTTCTCATATCTTATCATGCCATGATTTGTTCCTTAGGCAGCATCAAATTTTGATTTCCGTTTTATACTTAGCTGTATTGTCTACCACTTAGGCTTTTACTAAGTTTTGCATTTACAGGTAAAGCTAAATACCTTTTTGGCACTATGGATTTCTTTCCATGCACATGCTCAACTGCTGCAGGCAGGCAACAAGCGTCTGTTCTGACTCTCCTGTTGCTGATGCTGGGGAAACAGGCAAGGACCATAGAACAGAACTGGTTCTTGTACTGAGCTCAGTTTTTTAGATGATCATTAGATCTGAAAGTTGATAATAACAGCCTGTTATCCGCTCTACCCGGACTTTGTCTTCTTGACTTCCAAGTGCTGCAAGTAATCTGTTTATACACACAGTCCTGTATGGGATAAGGGTCTGACTGATCTAAGCTCTGAGCCACATTCTATAAAGTCTTCTGCAAGGTCAGGATTCATCCCCTTCTATTAGAGTGTCTACAGGAACAAAAAGGAGATGATAGCTAGATGATTAAAAGATTCAGTAAATACTCAGAACTGTCACATCATTTGGTTCTATGAGTAAAATGTAAATGAATATAAACAGATGCTCTGTGTACGCATTTACTTTTAAAGGTGTTCAGGTGTTGTCATCTTGTCTTCAATTAAATAACCGTAACCATTGCATAAATCACAAGCAGTACAAATTCATGGGTGACAGCTTCAGCTGAGATAGACTTGTCTTCCTGAGCTCCCTCTGTAGTCAGTGGATGTGCTCCATCATACTGAAGTTCAAAGCAGTGACTTTGAAGTGTGCTCTGAATCACACACGAGGAGCTTCTCTCTCCACCTCTTAGGTGAGGAAGGCTGAAGGACTTGTCTCTCTAGCTAAAGTTAGTCTTTGTAAAGATCCCAAAAATGATTGATGAGTCTGAGACTTATTAGGATTTTATCTTTTAGGCATTTGCCATTAAAAAGAAAAAGGCAAATTTTTCTGCATGTCAAATACTGCAGTCATTTTTCCATAATGTGCTACTGTTAACAAACAGTATAAAGCGCAAGTATGCTTTTCTCTAATTTAATGTAAAGTTGTCAGCATCACCAGTGTTTATAGTTATAGGACAAAATTAAGGGGAAATTGAAAAAATTTGAATTTTACTATCATTTTCAAGTGTTTGAATGTTTAATTACATCTGACTGAACATCGCTATGTTGTCAATGTAGTTTTGCAAGGTTGTGGCACAGTCTTAACAAGACCTCTTTCTGCTTGATATTGCAGTGGTTACATATCATCTAACAGTATTTTCTAGAAATATTCTGAGTGAGAGAAATTTAGTGCATATGACTGCGTGTATATGTGGTACTCATGGTGACACAGGGGACAGATCCCTTCTCTGGTCATTGCAGAATGTCCAGCAGGGAGAGGACAACGAGGTACTCTGTCTTAAAGTACTTTAACATTTATCCTTTATCTATTCTTGTATGTTTTATATCTTATTTTCAAATCTTCATATATAATTAATATATTTTAAGATTATAACACTGAATAATTTTATTTTAGTCATTTCTTGTTATCGTGGATGCTGTTGAATTGGGTGAACTGGACAAAGTTGTTCTTTTGATCAGCAGTAAAACAGGTAAAGTACTTTTGCTGCTCTCTAAAGTCAGTGATGTGAATCACACAGCTAGCCTCCTGTTAAAAGCGATGAAATCACTGCCAGAGTGAAAACCTGATTAATTTATTTGGCTATTTTTGCTAAAATATAATATTTTATAAAGCAAAATCTTACATTTTGACACATTAAAATCCTTAGATCTAAAGGCTATATCATTATCACATCAAGCGAGTAAACTATTCCTTTCCATACAAGAAAGAAAACCAGAAAACTAAGATGAATAATTATATTCTGCAATTAATAAGTGATCTAGGAGAATAATGATAACTCATGTAAGAAACCGGTATTGTTTAATTGTCCTTCTGTGATTCAGTTATTTTCACTGTTTTCCCCACCTCTTCTGTTTTCTCCCCGTGACATTTGGCGGGGGATTTTATTAAATGATTTTCCCACATCATTTGCTGATGAGGCATTCTGCAGTTTTGTCACTGAATTTCATTAAAATCTTCATAAATGTAACATGTCTTTGTGTCATCTGTAGGATGGCTATCATACTACTAAGGAATATTCAGAGAATTAATTGTAAAATTTTTTGAAGTCCTTTAATGAAATTTGCTATATAATTGCAAATTGTTACTATGTGTTACAGTTGACCATTTTCAGACAGTTTTCTAGGAGAACAAGGGTTCTGTGTTTGCACTTTATCCTTTTTGTTTGCCCATCTGTTGGCTCCTCGTAATAACCTTTTAGACTCACCACCCAGTTTCAACCAAATCTGTAAAATGTGTGTAGACGTCAAAGACATTTGGGCAGTAAGCGTGTACATAATGGTTGGCTGGTCAACACATCCTGCACCACAGCATGGTCTGCCTCGGCTGATGGGGGCTTCAGAGGGGGCACAGTGTGGAGCTGCAGTTCCTGTACAGGGAGAGGGCGGAGAGGGACAGCCCCGCTGTGCTGCTGTTGGCGAGCAAGGCTTATAGCTCACTGCTTTTGTTTCCCACAGCTTCAGTTGTGGAAGTTAACTACGGCCATCTGTCTGACTGACAGTCATTGAATATGGAAATTGTATGTTGCAGAGGGCACCACCGAGGGCATGGCAGGCAGGATTTTTCCAGGCAGGTTTTGAAAACACAATTCTCAAAGGAAGAACTCTGGGGCTCATTGGCTCTGTGTGTGTTATGAATTGTGTATAATTCGTTTCTTCCAAAGGAGTTCTCAGATGATATAGCACTTTAGATGAGTAAGGGTGTCCATATTGTATCTAGACTTGTTTGGACTGAGACTAGTTTGGACCAAGACTTTGAACCAAAAATCTCCAAACACAGAAGCTCTTTAGTGTATGTACCCTGCAGGACTGGTCAGCCCAGGCAGAGTGTTGCTCTAATGCCTTTATGCTTCTTCCAGAATCTGAGCGTGTTCTTAAGATCAGGTGGTTCGAAATCCCTTCCTGAAGCTTCTGACTCTCTCCATTCACTGTCTGGGCAGGTCATGAGTGCAACACGGTATCCTGGATTCCTCCTCAGGAGCCTGAGCCTATTAACTTAGACTCCTATTGATATAATTAAAGGGACTTGGACAGTAGTAGAAGACATTGGGATGCAGTTTGCTGAACAGGGATGAAGGGGCAAATGAATGAAAAGAAGGGTAAATGAATAGTCTTCATGATTGACTAGCAGCAAGAGATTCAGGCCAGTGCTGTAGACGGTATGTAGCTGAAGCCCCCAGCAAAACACTCAAAAGGAAGTGTAAGTCAGAGAGCAATCTTTCCCAAACAGCAGAGGCACACAGTAAGTTACTGAACCTCCTTCATGCCTGTCATTTCATCTCATTTCATGAGATCCTCTTTGTGCCGCATGTGGAATGGAGCTCCAACCCTCTTGTCAGCCAGTCACTGAGAAGGAAGCACCAGATACGTATTTCTGCTCTTCCTCCTCAAATGTGCCTGCCTGAATCATGCTGAATCTTTTCCGCGTGCCTGTCCAAGGATAGTGAAGACAACACTCCCTTCCTTCACTAAGACAAAGGAAATGCTTACTCCTAAATTTATAAGTTGAGGTTTCAAATAAGAACAAAATAAGAAATGTTATGATGGTTCCAGGATTTTTAAGTGAATTAATAAATGATGTTTTAATAAGGTAGGAATGACACCATTGTATCAACAACAGACTCTACCTAATTCCTTGACGTGCAGTACAGCATTTTCACTATACTTTATTTCCTTCTTTGTAGACTGCAAACTGGACATTAAAAAATTTCACGTGAAAGAAGCTGTAAAGGAGCATCATATCTATGTATTTGAAGTGAATGAGTAAGTATATTATGTAAAGCTAGTAATTTTTTAGTCATTTTATAGTATAATAGTTGAAAACACTGAGTGGGCATTTTATTAAAATGACTGTCACAGCGTGGTTTATTCAATGGATATTTTTAAAATAAGTCCATCTTTAACTGTACCGCATAAATTCATCTATACCACAAAAACATATGTGTTTCATTTTTTTTTCAGAGCATTTTCTGTGGGTGCAAATAAGCCAGAAATACAGAGAGAAATCCCAGTATCTTTTGTTATTAGAGGAGAAAACCAAAAGAATGACATAGATAACAACTTACATAAAGAAGGAAGTCAAGCAAGAAATCTCACAGAGTATACTATTAAAGTATACACAGGTGACAAAAGGGGAGCAGGGACTGATGCCAATGTGTGTATAATTTTATTTGGGAATGAGGACAAATCTGAGGTATTTCAACTCTCCCAGTCACTGGAGCGTCAAGACCCCTTTGAAAGAGGAAACGTGAGTAAACAGATTTTATAGGTTGTGTCCATTTCTCGACTGGGAAAGCAAACTTTAAATCTATGCACGATCTTTATGGAACTTAAGGCATTTATCCTGTTTTCCACATCACTAGATGAGATACAGTCTCAGCTATCTCTGTGTTTCACCTTTTCACCAGAGTAATCAAGGAACATTTTAATTCTATCATATCTAGCTGACTCTGTTGCTCTTCTGTCTCTTGGTCCCAAACACAGCGCCATACTGCATCCACCCATCTGCCCAGTTTTGCATTTCCTTGACCTGAAATGCACAACATGCATAGCCTGTGCATGTGCATATACATGCAATATCCCTTGCTGTTGCACAACCTTTGAATATTGTACTTGAGAATACATCACTCTCTTACATCCCATCATTTTACTTTGCCATGGAAACTGATTCTGTGAGCCTCACTGAGTGTATAAGCCTATAACCGGATAAAATGGAACCATGCACATTAACCTGATTCTGATATCCATCATGCTTTAGGCTATTCAGAGACCCCTAGTTCAGATCAGATATTTGCATGAGAATGCTGATTCTCTGCATGACGCCCTAGTACCTTAGCAGAATGTTCTCTTATTTTAATAAACATATTACTCTGGCAAAGGAATTGCTCCATTTGCTCAACACCTGTGCAATGGAGTATAATGATCATTACCCTTATGTAGTAAGAAATAAATATATTTTCCATATCTTTCTCCTGTGAATTTCTTGAAAGATAATGACTGAATAATTAAAACTCCAGTTAAAATATATTCCTTATGAGATCTACCTCATTCTCTCCAGCAGTACTAAACTTCCTTTTACCTGCAGTTGGTCCATGTTTCTTCAGCCAGAATGTCTGTGAATATCTTCTAAAAGACCTTTACCCATGTATCATCTTCCATACTGAGGAGGTTAATAAATGTAGTTACTTATAGGCAGAAGGAGCAACTAAGAAAGTGTCTTGAATAGTACTTCCTTTTGCCTAGTACTACACAGGAGGTGCCATTGCTCTTTGAAAAAGAAGAGTAGATACATAGAAATCCTGTTGGCAAACCAGCCAAGTCAGTGGGTAGCCCATGATGTCAAATGTCTGATGAAAAAAGAATTTTTAAAAATCTGTAATACGAAACAAGGTAATGCACTTTTATATTAAAATATATAATATTTGAGACATAATGGTACCTGTAGTAAAAGCCTTTATCTTTTATGTTCTTGAACGTATATTTATGTATCATATACTGAAAACATTTTAGAAGTCTGTATGAGTTGAGAATTCATAAGAGAGCAAAAATATTTTTTTGGTATATGAAAGTCAGGAAAGAGGTAAGGATTCTCCCACTATAAATTGAAAAGTGAATCTTTCATGTTTAAACTGAGATTTAGGAGAGAATCTATACCACAGACCTTCAGTAAGGAAAATAAACCACATCAGGTATCAGCCACCTATTTTGACTTGGTATTATTACATCTGAATTACTCTCAGAACTGACCTAAACAAATGTATAAGTTTCCAGACATTGATATATTATTTTTAATAACTGTATTTTACTATTAAAGGTTGATACATTCAAGATTAAGACAAAAAAATTAGGAAGCCTACATTCAATTGAAATTGGTCATGATGGGAAAGGATTTGGTGAGTATAGTGGATGTGTTCAATAGCCTTGCAAAAATCTTCTGCTGAAAGATCTACCTGACATTTGGAAAGATTTTTGAAGTCATGCTACTCTTACAGCTACCTCATACAAATCTGTATACAAATGAGGTCAGTTTGACTGCTCTTGCTTACACTCCTTCTGTCTCTATCACATTTCACTTGACGTTACCTTGATTTTTTTCACTAACAGAGAAGAGATCTAGTTAGCATAAACCTCAGAAGGTTTTATCCTTCAAATATGGCTCAGCCAAAACTCCTATTAGGTGTCTTAAATACCATAGGATTGCACGTTCAAACAGCAGGCTAAACTTTCCATGCTTTGAATGTTATCTAGAAATGTTTGGGCAAGTTTGGGACTCTGGTCCAAGCATGCTGTAGCTCCCTCTGACACACATACAGCTTTTCTTCTTGTGAAAGCTAAATTATAAGGAGAACACTAGTGTGTACCAGGTCTTGCCCTGACGTTGTTAGGATGTGGCTACAGTACACACCCACACATGACAATGGAAACTGTTTCTATGTACTGTGTATTACACGTAATCTCTAAAGCCTGAATTAAAAAAAAAATAAGATGGGAGACTAGGGCATATAATATTTTGAGTCTACCTTTAGCGGTGCTAAAAACCCCTAGAGATATACAAATGTATAAACGGAAATTGCAGGCAATGTACAGCTTGAGTCAAAAAGGTCTGATTGTGTTGAGATATTCTAGTCAGGTGAATTTTGCTTAACCTATCTGAAAGAAGTACGTTTAGGTTTAATAAAATCTGATTTATCTAAGTGCATGAGCCATTATAAGGTGGCAAGGTTTCATCATATCTAGGATGAACCCAGCAAAATTCTGCAAATAGCAGTTCCTATTTGGGCAAAAGTTGAACATTCTTTTTTCTAACTACCCAGTCATACTGTACATGTGATGGTACTGAAAACACAAAAAGAAAAAAACACCAAACCTGTTGAAATACCTATAATAATAAAATCCTCCTGCTGACTTTCATCTCGTTCGTGTTAGCAGCTGTAGATGTACACAATTCAACTTAGAACTGATCTGGGAAGGGAACTCCACACTAGCAGACTTGTATCCCTCCGAGTGCTGCGGAGAAGTCTGCAGGGGAAATACAGGTTGAACTTGTATTACCTGGATCCCAAACTGTCAACAACATGATTATCTTCCCTCTTTGTGTCCTGATCACCATCACATAGTTGTTAATACTGCCTTCCTAGCACATCTGGTGCGTGTTGATTTGTCTTACATCCATGACTACCTTCCTTTAAATTTTTCTCTGAAATTATCTCCAAGTGTCTTTTGTCACATCAGCTGTAATCCTCACAAGCATCCTCAAATGTAACACCTCTTTGGAATCTTTCACCTCTTTGCTAATCTTTCCTAGGTGCCTCTAGATTTCTCCATACCTGGAGATTTCAGTGAGGGCAGTTGGACTTTTGGCAATAAAGGATAAAGCGTTAGATTTTAAACTTTTCAAGAGAGCAAACATGCTTTTATATTCTTTGTCAAGTGCCGTGTAAATTTGAGAGGCTGTAAATTCTTATTGCTGATAATCTTGACTGTGAATTACAGAGATTTCATGAAAGGTCATATATTCCAAGTAGAGTCTATGATATATTAAACCATTCACAAGATTTCATTAAAGGAGTTCCAAAAGTACTTCACAATATCAATAAATGACTCTCGCAAACTGAAGATGAAAAATATAGACACCTTTATGGCTTAGTCATACTAGCTAATTGTTTGAAAATGTCCATGAAAAGTGAGAAACATCGCTATGCCTTTACATTTTATCTAAATTGCTACGATTTGCAAATATTTTATATGATATTTTTATCCTACTTACAAACATTTTTATTGGTTTTAGCCCACTTAGTACTTTGTCCAAATATTTGAAAACCAAACTAATTTGTTAGACTATAGTATGTCATCTCTAGGACATGCAAAGAATACCAAAGGGTTTTCAGCTACTAGCAGTATGATCCTAATTAGTTTTTAAATGTTGTCATTAAGTATTTGCATTGGCAAGCACGACTAAAGATGCCAGCACAAACATTGCATTTCTAGAACAAAGTTTTGTTTTTAAAATCTTCATCTTTTAATATTCTATGAAATAAAATACTATAGCACAATAGTGAAGGTATTTTTCAGACAGCAAAACAGGAGATTATAGCAGATATTAAATGCATTCTTAAAGCTAAAACAGATATGAGTGTTGGCCTAAATGCAAATGCTATTCTGAATTACTACTGCTGAAGAAATATGGATATAAGCAGCATTCACATTCACCCCTTGCTTTATATAAATATAAATATATTAATTAGAGGTAACAGAATTTCTGGTTTCCTATTATTTAAGGGCTTGGGCTATCATTAAAGAAATTACACGTATTGATAAAGTCTATCATAAAGTCTATTGATAAAGTTTTTATTGTTTGATGGACATTGAGAATCAAAGCCCACCAGGGTGTACTTCAGAGTACCAAAAAGAGCAAAATGGGATTTCAAGAATGTATTCAATATTACCATGCACTCTGCTTCATTTGTCTTACTGCCTGTTCCGTTCAATGTGGAAAAATGAGTCAAGTTGTAATAAAAATCTTCCTTTATATTTTCTGTCAAAAACATCAAAGACCTTCTCTGCAAAATTGAGAGAAGTTGGTAGTAATTTGAATTATCTACATTTCAGTTTTATTATTGATATTGAATACATTTGGAAGTACTGATCCACATGGGGTTTGGAAATGAAATCAGAAACCTTTCTTATACTTTATTTGGGTTTTGTTTATATTAAATTTGCTCTTTTTTTCCTTCTGCAGCAAGTGGCTGGTTTCTGGAAAAAGTAGAAATCACAGAGGCATCTAGGAATTCAGTGTATTGCTTCAACTGTAACAGGTCAGTAGAGGAGTTCATCATCACTCTGTAGGTCCTATTTTCTTTTTAACAAGCATTAGGAGTAGTCTTTTTAGTCCCTCAGTTTCTCTTCTGGTTTCTTAAAACAGTAAGAAATTTTTAACCATGTTGTGTTCCTATCAGTCCATCCCCAGTAATTTTTGAGCCCTTTGGCCAATTTCAAACTAATTTGTCAGAAGAATATTTAGAGGAAGACATTATATTTTTCCAACTTATTAAAACTGGATGACTGTAGGAGGGAGAGACAGTTTAGTGCCTTTGCCAAGAGAAGATACTAGTATGCCATTTTCAAAAGGTAGAAGCTGTCTGGTGAGCCATTACACAAGTTTAGTGCATATGTAGCTCTGACAAGCATATCACAGACATGCAAACAGGCATGTGAGGGAATCAGAAATATGGGATGGTGGGAGGATGTAGGATACAGCAGTATAGATACAAGTCTGGAGAAAAAGTAGTGGTTTTTTATTTTGTTGTGCAAAAGCAACATTAAAATCCTTCTGTTTCAACGTCTGCTTATTATGGGTCTAAGATACATTCAGCAAATGGGGTAAAGATAAAAGAAATCTTTTTTCAATGTAATGTAAGAAGATAATGATCTAATTTTAGACACTTATTTGGATAAAGAGGTGCTGGGGTAAAGGGCTTTGAATGTACAAAAAGAAGATTCACTTCAGTCTGCATCAAGCTGAAGCAATACACCTTCAGAGGTTGGAAATTAAATTGAAAGGCATATTTGGAGTGACTGTTCACTACAGTATAAAGTTTACAGCTTAAAGCATTTCAGAGTAAACAACAGAAGCAAATGCATTCATGTCTTTCTAAGTGTAAAATAGGTTTTTAATGCATCTGGAGAACAGACAAGTATGAAAACTTACAAGTTCCCTATACCTAGAAAGAGTGATGTTGCCTGGTGGTTTGAAAACAGCAATGGTAGCCAAGAATACTTAATTTTATCCTTCCTTTAAATGTTTCTGTAAATTTGACAATTCATGGAAACCAAATCCCAATCCTGAACCCAGAAGAACATTTTTTTAGTTCTTGGATAGTCCATTGGACTCTACAGTCTAAGTCATGAGAATGTGTAGCTGTTACCAAACTCAATCACACTAAACTTCTTCCAACAACATTAAACATCCCTTCATTAAACTCCTTCCAAACACATGCTCAGGTACTATCTAATCTTCTAGATAACTAAATTTAGGTTCGTGGGCATGAGCAAAAGTCCATAAACCATAATATCACTCAAGGGCACAACACAATCCATGATAGGACTTTCAGTTGAGGTCACTCCACCTTTTTTGCTCGTAATATTTCTCAGACCACACCAGTCAGAGGAAGAATCTTGAAAAAGACAGCTTGCGACAAACATTTTTTTCTAGAGATTTTTTTTTTCGCAATTTTATTTAAAGTCTTATGATAAAAACACAAAGGTGTGTAAGAGACCCATTTGGAGCAAGAACTTGAATCACGTTATTGATGTGGGGGAGTGACTGGCACAGATTGATTCTACAGACTGCTGACTAGGACATTTAACTGGGAGCTTGGTGGGTTAGAGTCACGTCCTTACCTTAATGTACACCTGTTTACTCAAAATAGAAGAACTTCAGTAGAAGAGATTAGGAGGTCCACACCTCCTAACAGAGGAAACTGTAAGTTCATGTCCCTGTTCCAGCTCAGACATGTAGCTTCTCATCTCATAGCCTACTGCATAAATGGGAAATGGGTTCATTCTCTCACAAAGACAAGACTCCTCTGATACACATGCTGTCTCTGAAACTCTCCTTACTCTAAATTATCCTGATTTTATGCCACGCCATGAAACAATCTACTTGTCACCTGTATGACCAACAAATTAAAAAAAAGTATATTTCATAAATATAAAGGTAACTATACTTTTAAATTACTCATATATGGATACAAAAAAAAAATCACTATTTTCTTCAGGCTGATTACTGCTTCTGTATAAACCAATGTAAAAACTCTCCTAGAAAGACGAAGGTGCAGAAGCAGGCTCTCACGATTTGTCTGTTTGTTAAGTTTTATATGTGCTGTATCTCTGACAGGTTATGTTTTTTCCTTAAGGTGGCTTGCTGAGGATGAGGGTGATGGCCACACCGTAGTGCAACTTTATCCACAGCTGCTTGACTTCTGATTCTTTCTGAGTGTGTTTCTTCTCCAAATTCATGCTGATTTGATTTATTTGTATTTTATAATTCTGAAAGTATTGTAATTACTATGAAGGAATGTCAAAACAATGCATTAAAAACATCACAGCAAATTAAACATGTCTAATGTGAACACTGCATTCCAGTCCAATTAAAGATGCTCAAAAACTTTGCATGACTGAGATGTAGAAAACAGAAATTTAAATCTGCAACATGGCTCTGTGGATTTGATCTGAGTATTCATAATGGTAGACATATGTAGTAACATACTCAAACATTTTTGTTTCAGTAATAATTTGTGGGTAAGTTAAATTTAGCTCTTTGGTCAAATCTGTCAATATTTATTAATTTGATAAATCTCTTTCATTTCAACTTTTATTAAAATTTAGATTTTCTCAAAATCATTTTCCCAACAAACTGAACAACTCTTCAGCCTTACCATATATTGCTTCCTATTTCTATAAGACCATAACAGAGTAATAAAGAATTTGTTATTCAGGAGTTCACCCTGTGTCAGTAAGCCTCCCACTGACATTTGATTGTAAAATCTTCTAACTGAGCCAGAACCTCAGCTGAGAACCTTTAGATTCAAAGGGTCTCTTAAGAGAGGCTGTTATCGGTGGCATTGCAGTAGCTTACTGGCAAGCTTAGGCAGCTCCCTGCTCATCTTGATAACTTTTGCAGTGCCAGTTCTTAGCCACCTAACTGGCTTTCCAGTGCTATACATGTGAATGCCTTTACTTAAAAAAAAAGCCGAATTCTTTTTGAAAATGCACGATAAATAGAAATATATTTACCTATAAATGCGCAAATTAAAGTTTGGTTTGGTAAGCTTTGACATTGCCAGAATTGACTGAGAAAGGATTTAGGACAGAGATGAGTCTGAAATGAAATAATGAGTTGCTCACCACCCAAAGTTTCATGTGTGTGATCAGAATACGAATATTCTGTATAAGCTACATAGAGCATCCCTCTGTTTAATCAAAGGCTCACCTTTAGTACCTCCAAAATTTAAAATTTGTATGAAGATCTGAATTTTAGACCTGCTTAACCCTCAGGGTACTATTATGTCCTGTAGCGGCAATGTGCTTTCTGTAATTATAAGAATTAAATGAGTTTCTGATCTGTGTTCATGAAACATTGTCTGGCTGTGTTTTTAATATGTTTAATGCTTATTTACTCACACCATTCTGTGAAATGAGGAATGTTGGCCGATACCTGTATGGGTGATGAGATTTCAGTTGTTACTTTGACACAAAAAAATAATAAACACATATAATAGATCTTAGCAGGTAATTTCATTTTTATCTACCTTATACGTCACCAAAGGAAGAGCTAATGTAAGGTGTGGATGTGATCAGCGGGAGCAATAGAACAGAGTCAGTTTCTTCTAAAAGTGCTCTTTTTGCTCACGCTGCTACCACGCAACCCAGAACGGATTCGAAATTGCATCCCCAGGATGCACAGTTCACTTACTTAGTATCAGCATTCATTACACTGAATCACTTCGTTGTGATCTGTTATGTGATTTGTTTCGTTATTATGTCTTTCATTAATAGTTTGTAATACTAGCTCTCTTTGATGCCGTTTCTGATTTATCAGGTGTAAATGATGCCTTCCTAATCTGTTTTTCATTACTAAGAGTGAATACCCTCCTTCAGCAGCTGCCTTCCGTATTTGAAAATTATTTTCTCTACCTATACAGTGTACCACTCAGGTTTTAGATTCACTTCCTTGGATCCAGAGCTATGTAAACACCTCAACCCTTTCACTAACAGGACCACCACAGCAGAAGACTTCATTTCAAGCCCATCATGGATGCTCACAGCACGTATTACCGGGGGATCACACTTTGATAGGAAAACCTGAAATACTGTACGAACCCCCTTCTCAGGTCTTGCTTGGAAGACGTTCCAGTTAGCATATTTATCTTGTGACTAGTGCCAAACCCCAAACTTGCCTCTGCCACATGGTATACAGCGATGTCTGCTGTGTTTGGCACAGAAGTCACTTAATCTCTGTCCCTTGCAAGTGGGACAATTTTTGGACAAAATAGTTGGCCAAAGACAGAGGCATAACAGAGGTGCCACCTCGTGTGCTCTCTGCTGTTGCTGCACAGCAAGGTTGCTGCCTTGCTTTTTTTGCTCCCAGCACCCTGCCCTTCCTGTGCAGATATTGGCACCACTGATGCCTCCACAGGGAACAGAGATGTAGCATGGAAAAGAGACTGCCTGGGTCAACAAGAAACCCAGGCATTTGGCACTCATGGGAACCTTGGATGGAGCAGTGAGATAGCTCAGTCAGCTGGAAGAGGCAAAGCTGTAGTGGGGAGAAGGGTCTGACTTTTGCTGTCACTCCCTGCTGCATCCTGTCCTTGAAAATTTGCATGAGAGGGCAGTGGCTAGAGGATTTTGCTGTTGTTGTTATTATTATACCGAAGCAAGAACATTTAATTTTGCACTGCAGAGGGAACCTCAAACTTGAGCTGGGTGCTAAAACATAGACCCTGAAGACCATCACATAGACTCTTGGATATAACAGAGTCTGAAAGCATCCATTAAGGGTCCAGTATTAGTTAACTCTATCATCCACTTCTCCTGGTGTGCTTTTATATATATTACTGGGTTGATCTAGGTGACATATTTCTGCCCATTTAAGTCCATAAGTGTCTCATTTCTTTTGGTGATGATGTTAAGGATTTGAAAAAAATGTAACCATGTTCTGACTGGCTCATTGGACCACTTAATATTCTCCAAGCACCTCCAAGTACTGCCTTGCTGAAACTCATCATAGAAAAGAAAGGATTCCGTCCTCTTAAGTACATATGAGCAGTTATATTGCATCTATCCATCCTGTAGTTTGTCAGCTGTGGAAAGGGAATGAGAGTAACAAAAAGTACCAAATGCTCCTTTGAGTTCCTTTAGAAGTCTTGGATGAATACCATCTAGTCCTGTGAGTTGTTAGTATTTATAAATGTGTTTGCAAATACAAACATCCTCTGTTCACACATCAATCTACAATGGTACCTTGGGCTTCTTCTCCATGAAGAAAAGCAGTAGTCTGGAAAAGTCCATAAACTCCTCTGTACTAAGCAGTGCAAAGCAGTGTCATAACTTCCTGTGCTGTGGCTGAATCTTTGTTTTACAATTATTTTGCTTGGCTTGAAATAATTTTAAATAGGTGAAGCAAAAAGGGGAAAGAAAATGGGGCTTTTCATTTTCTTCTTCAAACGTTTGAAAATTCATAATTACGTCTTAAATACGGTGTCACAGGGCATGCTAATATCACCTTAGGCATTCCATAACAGCTTCTCCCATATATCGCAAAATGGGATGCTGGGTTGTTGCTTGGTTTCTGCATGCACAATGGCAGTGAGGGAGTTGTCAGCATCATACAAAGCCTGGTTGCAAGCTTGCTTCTTGTGATGTTTTCCCATATGTCTATGTCTTCTGCTATCATTCGTAATATATTTATGTCTATCTTTGATTATAGTTTTAAATACATACTATGAAGCAACATGAAAGGTAACTGACATCTGTTTCTAAATAATAAATGTAAATGACTTAATTCAAAAATTCTATGAAATAATTTCTTCTCACACTTAATATTATGCTGTCATCAAGGTGGGGCTGTTCTCAGTCATTCTGACTGCATAAGCCTGGAATTTATTTGTTTATTTATTTAGTTATTTATTTATTTAGAGTGTACAGTGGAATGTGTTTACATGTTTCTAATGTTTAGACATTCTGGAAATATAATACAAGAAGCTACAGCCCCAATTCAGCATGAAATATAAGTATGTGCCTGAAACAGAAGTATATGCCTAAAATATACGTACATAAACAGTCCCATGAAGTTTGATTTATAGGTTACTTAAAGTTAGGTGTGCACCTAAGAGCCCAGCTGCATTGCACCTCTTCCTTTCCAGATCTTGTGTGGTTGGGTGTGTATGCATTGGCATTTTCACATGAACCTTCACACGCTACAGAGAAGAGATTTAGGCATACAAAATACACATACCAGTATCAGGATGTGATAAAGCAAAGTAATTTCTGAAACCAGGGAACATTCCAGAGTATTCTTTGTAGTTGTAAAAGTAGGCTAACATATGGAGATACTTGATTCATGCTTCTTTTCTCAATTTTAATGGCAAGCTTACAGTTCGAAAATGTTTGTGTGAATCTACATGTAGGCCTATAAATAAAATAATCTCAACCTAAAGCAAGCAAGAAATAGCTGTTTATACTCGATATGTTTTAAAAATATATAGTATTTTAATATTAGTTTTCTAAATAGTTTAGCAAATTACCAGTGTATTTCTGATTTGTGCTTACGTTAATTTGCTGAAATACTGGCTTCATTGAAAGGACGTGCCTTTCAGAGCACGTGCCAGTTGTGAAGGAAGACATTTGGGGAAAAAGGCAATGAAACACATTAGTGTGTAAACATTAAACATTCTACATTACAACTTCCAGTGATACCTGTGTGTAACGTAAACATGAATCTATTGAAAACACCTAAAACTTGTGAACGTTTTGTAGAATAATTCTCACTTGCTGCTTCTAAAGAAATGGATTGCATGTGCACGTGTGCCTAAAGGCCCTGTTTTAACACGGAACACTAGTTAAAGTCAGAAGTATGGAAGACATAGTAGTGAGACTGTATCAGAGTGAATGAGAAAATAGATGTTCATTAGATTCTCCATCAGGTCAGCCCAGCTTTCTGTCATGCACAGCAAGACAGAGAGAAGCACAGTGCAAGAAAAGGCATT
Organism: Phaethon lepturus; assembly: GCF_000687285.1. NCBI lineage: Eukaryota > Metazoa > Chordata > Aves > Phaethontiformes > Phaethontidae > Phaethon > Phaethon lepturus. The sequence continues at coordinate 66,700 of NW_010522474.1, forward strand.
GGGTGCCTTTGAGAGAGAAGTAAAACGCAGAGCAGAAGGTAGGTAGAAAACAAAGGGGAAGGAAGGAAGGAGGAAAGGAAGAAAATCTGCTAGCAGATTCACCAGACAACTTCTTATGGCATAGGACTTCATTTCTTTCTCAGGGGGCTGCTCAGGAACTCTGCTCGGCAGGAGGGACCGGCCCATCGCAAGCCCTGCCAGGACAGCAAGGGTTCTGCCCACCACCTTCATGATGCAGAACTGCTCCCCAAAGGACTGAGCATGGTAAGAAAAGCGGGCTTTTGTGCCAAAATACTGTCACAGGGTGTCAAATCCAGGTACAGTGAACTCGTTCTAATGCTTCTGTTGCTCTGAGCTAGAAGAAAATGCAGAAACATTAAGCACCAAATTGCAAATTGTCAAAAGTATTGCCAAACAATAGAAAATAGATTTAGGAATAGTTTGGAATGAATGCATGCAAAAACTGATTAGACCTGTAGAGTAGAATGACATTCTAATGGTGAAATGAGAGAACTACAAGCAAGAGCTTGAGTGTATTTTGATAGGGCCATGTATAATATATAGCTAAAGAAGACTGGGAGAAACATCATGGTTAGGAACCTGAAGAAGTAAAAAAATACTTTCAAGATAAGAGGATTGGAACACAGAATTGTATTTCCTGGACATATAGGTTTGCGTTGATAACAGTCTACAATGAAAAAACAGAAAGACAAAAAAGAAGTATTCCTAAAGTTGACAAAGGTGATTTGATATTGTAAGGGGGAAAAAAAGGAAACAGCAGTTGCAATTCCCAACAAATCAAAAGCAGTAATTGTGGCAGCCATGAAAATGTTTTCTTTAAATAAAAGTGGAGAAAAAGGAAGCCAAGAATAAAATCTCCTTTAGAGAAATAGTAGCTTTACATGAGAAATAAGTGTGTCTGTACTTGGTTTATGAAATATGTATTGACGTCTCTGATCACGTTTTTGTCCTTCAATTGTATTTTGTAATTAATAATTCCTGAGGTTTAGTAACAACATTGGCTTGCTGAATGTATTCTGGTTTGTACACGGTGTGTATACAAACTCTTCTGGCCCCGATACAGCCCCACAGAAGCTATGCCAGTGTAACAAAGAGGAAATTTGGTTCGGTTTCTTGGAAGCAATTTCTTCAGCACTTACATTTGACTTGAGATCTTTTCCATTTGTTATCTTTTAAGTGAGAAAACAAACCAAAAACATTCCTCTGGAAGTATCAAACAGACTTAAATTTAAGTGTAAATGTTCATCTACTGCACTACCTTCATTTAACAGACAGCTATTAACATCAAAATCAGTGGGAAAGGATATTATTCCCCTCAAAAATGCAACAGTAGCTGAATCCAAAATGAGAAAACCAAACCAATCAAACCAAAGAAACAAAAGAGAGGAGAGGAGAGGAGAGGAGAGGAGAGGAGAGGAGAGGAGAGGAGAGGGAGAGGGAGAGGAGAGGGAGAGGAGAGAGGGAGACAAAACAGAAAATTATAGGGAAGAAAGTAGTAGCTGAATCCAAAATGAGAAAACCAAACCAATCAAACCAAAGAAACAAAAGAGAGGAGAGGAGAGGAGAGGAGAGGGAGAGGGAGAGGAGAGGGAGAGGAGAGAGGGAGACAAAACAGAAAATTATAGGGAAGAAAGTGTAAAACTCTCCCCATCACAACACAATGGCTGGCAAACTGAACACCTTTCAGATTTACAGGTCTGATCTAAAGCCTGCTGTGGTGAACTGACATCTTCCTGGGTGATGGATCAAATCCCTTTGGTCAAATTCTGCCTGAGTGAAGTGGCTGAGGGTAAATATTCCAGAAAGTTTGTCCCACATCTGGGGCAGGGAGGGGGGGATGTAGGGACACTTGTCCCCAGCAGTTACCTCCTCCAAGCTAGCTAGCAGTGGGGTAGCCTTAAGCAGGCTACCATCACCTCTGAAGACGATGTACAGCTAGACCGACACCATTTATGTTCTTAAACACCTACTGCATTGCTCAGAGGTACCTTTTGCCCTTTTAGTGTTAGATCTTGATCTCCTCCATTTTATTCCCTCCATCCTGAATTTGACACCTTTGAGTTACTCTCTTACTCCACGCCCAGCCTGAGCAATTTAGGTTAGAATTTGGCTCTAGCACAGTTGTTTCCCCCGTCCTCCCCCTTCTGTATCACACTATAACCTCCATTATAAATTTGTAGCATCTTTTAGACCTGTATATGTCAGAAAGACTCAATTAAAGTAACTTAAAGTGCACACTAAACCATTTTATTAAAGATGTAACTATAAATGGAGTAACACTGGAAACTTGTTGGTATATATAAACCACCAACTTGCAGCTAAATTAGCTTCATTATTAAGCATCTTCTCTGCTGACAAGGTAATCTTAAGTGAATATATTGTATTATATATAGGTGCTGACTGAATTATTAAAAGATACCTTGAGAAAGAAGCAATTTGCATTAAAAGTCTAAGGCAATAAAGATCATATGGATTGTAATGAGAATGAAATTAATATAGGGTTACAAAAGGAATAGAAATAAAAGTACAGCTATACTACTGTAACAGAGATTGCAGAGCAAATGTGTATTATTTAAGAACCATTATGTGATGACGTAATTAAAGACTTGCAATGTGTGATAACATGCAAAATAACAAGCCAAATTAGTTTTATATGTGCTCTT